>NW_007579365.1:68276-147894 GCF_000690725.1 Stegastes partitus | reverse complement strand
AAGGTTCACTTAAAAACTTTGAAAAAATAACCTAAGTGACAGTGAGATGCAGTCTGGTGATGTGACAGCTATCCAGATAAAATATATGTTAACAATAAACTGAATCTATGGATGCACCTCCTCTGTTCATGTTCATTTATCTGATTCATTGCTTCAGTGTCCCATAAAAATGTGAGTCTTGACCCTTCTTCTGCTCAAACAAACTCATGGATTTCAATTCTCAGACCAAATGTTGTCTTTTAAAATAAATTCTATTAAATATCTAAAGTCTTCAGAAACACTGCAGTCAGCTATGACTAATAACGTTTCACGAATCCATGACAACACAGGTACAGATGAGAATGCAGATTGAAAAATGTGTAGTTTCTCAGGATGCTGGGTTTAGCAACAAGAATGCCCCCCGAATAATTGTCAAGCCACTTATTGCAACCGTTTTATTGTTGAGTGACCTCCAGCAGTCAGTCCAGCATCAGTCCTTCCTGCACAATAAACCCTGAAGCCAGTTTGTTTCAATGGCAGCACCAAGTCAGTGTTGGAATAAGGTGAAGAATAGAAGAATAGAATAGAAAAATACTTTATTTATCCCAGTCTGGGAAATTACTGAAAGTATGGGGGTGGATGGATGGGACAACAAAACCTTGGACTCAACAATGAGCGTTGCGCGGCCTTAATCGCATTTTTGTGGTTGTAAAGATGATGATAAATGTCCTGTGACCTTAACAAAGTACTTATTTTAATCCAGATCAAAATGCTTTTTAAAAATATATTTATAAATATTTCATTTATTTGGAAGAGGACAGTGCATATTAATGAACACATAGAGTACAATGACTTTGTGTATATATAAAAAATAATAAATATATTGTTTCATAATACAATCCAAAAAGTTAACACCAGAATAGACTGAACATTAAATAAAAAATAAAAAAAAGAACAATGAAAATGATTTCATACATGATCACAGATTTGATTAGCGACCATCCATTTTTAAAGCAGTTTTTTTTAAAGTAACTAACTTTTCTGTTAGTAAAGACATTCAGAGAGTCATAAACAGTGCATGTTTAGCATGTTTCTAAGACACGGGTCTGACTAAACGGGGGATGTACGGATGTCGGTTGCTCTCCAACCATTTCAGAATCTACTACAAGCAGCACAGTGTTTAAATGCTGCTGGTAAAAGTTTATTTGTCTCTGAAATCCATTTTTTTTCTCTGTTTTGTACAGGCTTTAGAAACACATGCAGGAAGGGATATTAGCAAAAGGAAAAAGTGGAGCAATTAATCATTGAAGTCATCCATCCACTCAATGAACCCAACATCAGTAGTTTAAAAAAGAAAAAGTTTGGTCAGTTGCATCCCAGGCCAAGCTGTAATACAGTCCTACTGTTTATTGTGCAGCCTGCTAAATGCTAATTGATTTCTCATTATGATGAAAGCCGACTGTCAACTTGTTTCCTTTATTCTTTTCATTTCAAATGAAGCCGTGGTCTTTAGATAATGACTGCTCAGATCATTTCGTATTTTTACCATCTCTCTGAATGTTCTCCTCCAAATCTGTCTCCTTGTTGAGCTCTGTGGTTTCTGGCCACCTCCCATCTCTTTGCTGACTTTCTCCCTTTCCTTTTTTTTTTTTCCACTATTTTCCCTCCTCTGCTTCTCAAGCTCTTCCCATCCATGGGAGTATGCAGTCAGCACATTTGCAAGTCTTTTCCCAGCTTTTTGGAGGAGAGGAGAAATCAGCCAAGGGATTAAAGGCTTATGGTGCAACATTATTCAATCATTCTATTTTTTTTTTTTCCTGTTCTTCTCCAGGACGCTTTTAAGAGCAGAGGACCATGTTTTATGAGTGTTGCTAAGCCAAGAGAGACATTATCTGTTGCTCTGTTCCTTCATCATGCGCTGCTCCTCAAAGCGGCCTCCAGGGACCTTCAGAGGTCCTTTACGGGGTCCCACCACGTTAACATTAAACCTGATGTCGTTATTATTTCATGTGCAAGACATTAACTCTGTGAGAGAAGCGTTGGCTGTGTGGATCTTTAGATTTATCCTCTCTGTTGTAGGTAAGGAACGTCAGGCTTGCTGTGGTTAGTACTCCCCTAAATACACCAGTGACCTCATCGCTCAATCAGCAGACAAGCACCCAATCACAAGAACACGCAAAGTGATAGTTTGGTGGAAGCCACAGTTCAAATTACTGCAGCGTTCTGATGGTAGTTTCTTCTAGTCTCTGGTGACGTCAGCTGATGACAGTCTCCCAGTTTGGGACAACTTAAAACTCCATTTTGAAGTTCACATGGTTGCTTAGTGACAAGAGTTCCCTAAATTAGATTAGCCTCCATGTTGGTATTTTGTCCCACACCAATCTTTTTTTCATCAGATATTTCCAGACATATGTAACATTCCTGGCTATAGCTTTGGTTTCCATCCAAATGTAATTTCATTTTAAAGAAAATGAGAATTCATGCACATTTCCATCCACTGTTGTTTGGCCAATGCGAGGACTTGATTTAAATAAATTGGTTGGTGGCGCGATACTCCAGTGGGTACCATTATAACACGGCAGGAGAAGAAAAGCACACGACAAGATGAGCTCCAGTCGAAGCTTAAACGATGGAAAACATGATGGAAATATCACGTTGCTGTTCGTTGCATGCATTAATGTGATTGCTCATCTCGTCACTGGAAACTTGAGCGATGTTTAAGTCATCGTGCTTCAGGTTTGTCATGATCTATTTGCGAGGCCTGTTGCATTTCAACTCCATCAATACGCCAGTCTTTCCATCCCAGTCTTTAGCGGTAGCCGCACGCGTCAAGTTTTCAAGTTGTCACTTTCTCGGAAACATGATATCTCTTCGTCTGGATGGAATTTCTTAAAATTTGACGATAAACTGATTTGAATTTTGTGGTCAAAGATCGTTGATTATCCTGGCTCGAGCTGGGCTTTGGGCTGGACTACTAGGGTTCCACTGATGTTTTGTTCAGGGTCAATAATGATACCGATAAAGACCAGCAGCCAAAGTTTGGATCCAATATACATTTGCAGTAAAAATGAAAATAGTCCAAACTCCAGCACAAAGCTTTATTGAAATGCCTATATGTATGTTTTGCAGATGTTAGATTAAACTTTCTATCATGTATCATTTAGTATTGATTAGCCTTTACCTGTGACGAGTGTCAGTCAGATTGTGCTGTGGGCAGGACGTTGCTCAAGACACAGTGGTGGCTACAAATTAGGGCCGAAGTAGAGCATTTACAAATGAACTTATTGTATCGAGTCCTTTTGTTTGTTTAGTTTTAGGAACAAAAAATTATCAATACTCAGAAAAATGCTACGTATCCAATCTGATTATGGGTTAGGCCAATAATCGGTGTACACAGCAGCAACACCGTTCTGCAGATAGTAAAGACAGTGGTCTGCGTTAGTCCAGTTGACAGAAGTCTATCCTTTACCTGTTATTTCTGACCCTTTGATGAACAACAATGTCTATTATGCCTGAGTGAATGAAACCCCAATGATTTATTTCTCATTCTTAGCATTTCTTTCACTGCTAATCTTTCTCTGGTGCGGGCTAAAACCTCTTTGGACGTCGCCAGAAACTCCTCTATGCAGGAGAAGCTCCTCACCGTGACCTCGTAAAGCATGTTTCTGGCCATACCTCAAGATTTTGGACACTAATTATGACAAAATTGTACACAAATGTATAATAGGATAAAATAATGAAGTGATGACATTTTATCCAAAAGGCAAAAGTTCAGCACGGTGACATCATTACATTCTGCAAAAGGTGCTTTTCTAGACATTATTCAATGCCATAACTCCGGAGCAGAAGGGGAGATCGCGACCATATTTCACATCTGACTCGGATACCGAACCGGTGACACTGATCTTGGGCGCCCACCGAGAAGCTGTGTGAATGGTGAAGATCTTCTGTGCTGCCGAGTTGAAAATATATGTACAGCATCCAAGTTGTAGAATTTGTAGCAGCTGTCTGCCGTCTTGGCTGCGGCTTTGTTGTCCATTTGAATCAGCTTTATTGGCCAAACACGTGGACACATAGAAGGAATCCGACTCTGCTTTTTGTTTCTGTCAGTTAACTCAAATAGTTTAAAGTCTCTACATATATTATATGATTCTGGACAGATGTGGCTTTAGACGGCAAAAAGCCTTCAATCTGTCAATCCTTTCTGTGCCGGGAGAGGTTCCCCACGTTGAGTCGAATTAAGCTCCAGGCTCCACTCCTGGTGGTGCCCGTCCGTCAATCCCTTTAAGTTTCAGCTTTGCAACCATACCCCCCCAGAACCCAAAGACTTTGGTTTCCTGGATGCTTGGTTTCCCGGATACCAGCTTAGCTGGTTGGTGAAGACATATGATTGATCTTAGTTTCACATTTTCACAGTAATGCCTTTTTGTCAGTCATTCATTATGTAAATGTTCAGTATGCTTTAATTCCGACATGACTGGACTATAATGGAAAGTGTTGTCCATTACCTCACAGATTGCATCAGTGATTGATTTTACAATTTATTTTTCCATTTAGGTCTTAATTAATGAGCATCATGAGCGTGAGGGAAGCTCTTCTTCCTTGTTTCTTAAAGTGGCATTCTCTAATAGATCTTTTCATCAGTCCCATCCTTTATTAGAGAGCTTGGCTGCCTAATTCACAACCTCCAGTGTGTAATGACAGCGGATGGAGGCTGAGCTGATGAGCTCCGTGGGTTTTTTAATTAAGAGTTGCATGGAGTGCAATCTTCCCAACAACTAAAAACGAGCTCATTTACCGTGTTTTGTGGTTTGTTAAAGAGATGGTTTCTTTGTTCATAAAAGATGATAACTGAGTGATTGCTGGAGTGTTCATTAGCAAAGACTTTACATTTAATATCTGCAGACCGGTGATGTCATCCATTTCAGATTTGAGCTTTTCTCGCAGCACTGAGTACATTTTAAGGGTCTGATCTCATCAACATGTGACAGCTGTGCAGCGTTTTGGCGTCTGGTAAGTGTTGGCACTTGCGGATCTGTTTCTTAAGCTTGTATTTAGCACTTAGAGGACATCCTTGTTGTGCAGCATTTCTGCTAATGTACAAAACGATAAGACTCGTCCTTATTCAGAATGCATCCCCTAAAAGCAAAATAGAAGCAACACCAAAGCATTTTACACAGATTTAAATCAACAGAGCAGCTTTCACGTTCATGTTGCGTGATGCGGTGACACACTGAACTGTCACTGCTACGTATGTCTGAGCTGACTCAGTGTCTTTACCTCCTTTAAACCCTCTTTGTTTTCTTTTTTTTGTTTTAACTACTTTCTTGTGACTGACTACAGAGTCTTCCTCCACGTACTGAGAAGGTTGAAGTAGTAGACGTCAGAATCATGGATTCGTCATTTCAAAATGCAGCACATATCACTTAAGTTATTAAAACCCATTTCCATATTTTACTCCTCACATTCAGTTTGGTTTAAAGCAATTGTTTGTTCCTAATATAGCACAGGGGACTTTAGCAGGCCCGTTTCATTATGTTGTTGTTTGTTTTTTTTTAACCCTTTGTTCTTTAGTATTTAATCTGCATCCCCCAAAACACTCAGAACGCCTGCTTGACATTGAAGGTAATGGATCTATAGTGCTGTCTTTGGTAAGATGCAGAACAAAAAAGCCTTGTACAGTTTGAGAGCTCATTTTTAACATGTAAAAAGCTTTTGGATACGAGTTGACTCTGGACAAGGATGAAGCTTCAGTGAGGTAATAGTGCTGTTGTTGTACTTAGCCTCTATGAGTTCATCGTGCTGCAGTTTGTGGCTTTTTTCCAGCTGGTTGAACAGGTCAGTTGTGTTGCTTTGTTGCATATGATTTGTTCACATCGCCTGCCCTCAATCCAAAATACTTAAAAAGAAACTGAACAAAGATCATGCATTGTGATGGACTCGTACATTTCTGTGTTGCCCATCCGCTCTCTGTTCTACGTCACTCTGCTACTCAGGACTACAGTCGCAACTTCCAGGAAATTTGTGCCTCTGCAGAGGTGTGTGCACAGCGGCATGACGGCTCCTATAAAGCAAAGCCAAACCTTTTTGATCGCTGCCTGTTGACCGGCTGTTAGTTTAGGAAGCGCCTGGTTTGATATGCAGACTTTCTATGAGCTGAGCGCGCACTGTAAATGTCAACATTGCAGCCGATCATTTAATTGCGGTAAGCCTGAAATCGTGATTAATATTTGATTAATTGTGCAGATGTAGTCGAGAGTCACAAAATTACTGCTCTCGGCTCATTTCAGCAGAACCTGAAACTCTCAGTGTTGATAGAAAGACAGTTTTTTATGATGTATGCCACATACCACAGTCAAGTGATGGTTGACTTGTTGGAGTGTGTAGTTTGTTTTAAGGTGGAAGAATGACTTTGCCCTCTGGGCTCCCATCAGTCATGAATGGCTGGAAAACCACTTACTTGATACTTTTGTTTGTTAGCGAAGAAGTTTGGATACAAATCCAAGAAACCTAACACACCTATGAAGTATTTTTTTGTGCTTAAAAATGAGCTCGATCCAACTTTTGCTGGACTTTTTAACTATAATGTCATGTAGCATTACACAGGAGTGAAAAAACAGTTGAGGTTGTGCTGCGATTACTTCAGTTATCAGATATTTGCTTGTGTGTTACACCACTAAAAACGTTGCTGTCCGGTCAGTGCGTATTATTATTTAACATTTATCAACATGTCACTTTTTTAAAATGGCACGACATTGTTTCAAAAAATCATCTGGAATACTTCCTTCACAGAAGTTAGTAAAGTATATAAAACTTTATAAATATGAAACGTGTAACTTGCTGCCGTTCTGATTGGTCAGTTTTTCAGCTATGACTGGTGCTCAGTATCTACTGAACGGTTTCCAGCTGAGACTAATTTATAGGTAAAACGAATATCCAATGAAAAGTGTTCGCTGCAAACTATGTGAGTTATTCAGACTAACATGGACCCTGTTTCTGGAAACAGCCTTTTAATATGAGGCTCACTGTGTCACATGTACCCCTTTTCCACCGAGCTGGTTCCAGTGCTAGTTTGGAGCCAGAGCCTGACTTAGCACCAGTTCTTTGTGTTTCCACCACCTAAACACCGGCTCCAGGTTCTCAAAACTGGTGCTTAGCAAGCACCAACTCTTTGCTGGGCCAGAGCTAAGAACTGAGTACATCAGGGACTGGGGGCGGAGTTATCGTGACCAACAAGACCGATGGGAACACACAATGGGACACAAGGAGTAATTTGGGTCGTTTTTTGCCAGGATGTCTCTGGTCTGATCACAGATGTGTTGGAATGACTCCTGGGACACACGGAAGTTTTGTACCAACTGTTGTGCGCTGTAATCCTGTACAATTTTATCCAACCAGTGGCACCACAGGGGTGGAAAACAGTACTTTTACAACTTTGGTGTACTGCAGTATTGACGATAAGAAACGTGGTCATCTCGTGAAAAATGGAGCACACCTACGTTCTCATAGAAAAGACCACACAAGAGAAAATTACTCGGTTTCATCTTGGACAAATCTGACATTAGAACGCCCTAGTTTACTCTTTTTAAAGTCATTTTTGGTTGCACACCAGTCTGAGCACCACAATCACCAGCAGCTGTTACCAGCAGCCTGCAGTGTGGGGCGTTCAGGGATCATCGGTAATTGTAAACTATTGTATACTTGTAAATTGTAGTGTCTATCGATAAGAACATGTTTAGCAAGTCAAATGTTTTGCCTGTGACAAGGTGATTAGTGCGACCAAATGAGAAAGTTGGTCCCACCAGTAAAAAAAAAAAAGTCAATCTACAGTCCTGTGTGGACTTCCATGTGGCGCGATTGTTGCTCAGTAAACGGCTACGTATGCAGTGACGTATGGCGTGGCTCTAACTTGACTTCTTGCCAATGGAAAAGCAACAGGTTCTTAGGAGGTGCCAGATTTGAACCAACTAAACTCTGGAACTAGCACCAGCAGTGAACCTGGTTGTTCTTGGTGGAAAAGGGATAATGGAGAAATCGGTAAACGTAATCTCACACTACGTTCCATTTCATTTAAAAATCATTATCATGGCTTAACTCAGACTCAGCACCTCTAAAATGCACTGACCCTACTGTAGAACAGTCCACCATGACGAGGAACTGTTTATTATTAATTTTCAAAATGCATTACTGTGCCTTGATTTTTGTGCAGTCGGTCATGCAGCTGTAGGAACTTCTGTGTTTGATATGGAGAACATGTCCTGGCCCGGACCGTGTCTCGTGTTCTGTTTGCAGAGCGCAGCGTTGAGGGATGGGAGGGCCGCCGAGGCATGGTTCGAGTTAAAGAAGGTCCTCTGGGGAGGGAAGGACCGACCGAGAGAGAAAAAGTCAGAACACGTAGAGTGATAGAAGAGGAAAGAAAGTAATGACAGACAGTAAAAGAGAAAAGCAAGACTGGAAAGGAGAGATCAGAAAGTACCAGAGTATAGATGCAGAGAAACGGAGGGACGATAAAGAAGGAATATTAGATTCAAAGTTGTGAAATCAACAAAGGGAGAATGAAAAATGTTTTCAACAAGGGAGGAGAGAATGTACATAAATCTCATCCAGACGTTTCATTTTTCATCAGCTGATGTATGAAACAACTGCAGAGAGACAGTTTAAGACCAAATATCACCACATTTCATTCTTTTCACTGACTTTTCAGTTTTGAATCACTTTTATTAATTGTGTCAGGAACCCCAAAGAACCGCATCCTTCAGGCGTTTTCTGTTATTACCAGGTTGAGCTTTTTTTTCTATATGATTTCTACAGCTGTAGCCAAAATAAATAAAGTGAGAGAATAGAATGAAGAAAATACGTGGCAGGGCAGAGCAGCCGAGGATTTATTGGTGAAGAAGATGAAAAATATGTCGAAAGTAGTAAAATGAGAAAATAGTAAAACAGGACGACTTGATGAATGTGAGGGAAGGTGACGGATGCATAAAAAGGAAAATGGGACCAGAAAATAAGAAAAAGAGAGAGAAGGTGTGGAAAGGTAATAGGGAAGAGAGGTGGTCAAAAGTATGTGGACGCCCCTGTCAACATGGACCAGTCCAGGCCTCTGATGCGGCTTTTCCACTCCTGGAACTTAATGACCTTTAACCTGAAGCTTCCATCATCTGAGCTTTATGAGAACTTGTAAAGGTGGACGCTTCTGTTTTGCTTTACCAACAAACGTGGAAGGATTGTCACTGGAAAGGCAACACACCAATGACATGCGTCATTAAAAAGTCCACAGTGGGACAGACATGCCGTCACACCGGTTACAGCTTTGTTGTGTTTGTTGACATCTGTTCGACGAATCACAAGCCTTCCAAGCACCCACCCTCTCCTGCAGAAGGAAATAGATTCAGCACTACCTCCTGAATACGGCCAAAGTGTAGCCTCGGGAACTTAAACTCTAAAGCAGGTTGAAGACAGTTGAAAGGAACCCAGAATTTGGGACAATGGTTGGTTTGACGGTGCACCTGTGTACAAAGCCAGCGGGTTTTTACAGTTTGGTGTTAAAGAACTTAACCTCAACAGCTGGAACACTGACTGTGTCGGACCTCACAGATGCTACGTTCAGACTGATGTCAGCTGTTCATGGGAAAATGCAGCCACCTCATACATTTGGGTAGGGGCCAGTGGGGTCCCAGTGCAAAGATCTGTGGCTGAAAGGTTGAGCCTACTTTTGCTGTACCACAACAGAACACTATAAGTGGTGATGAAGTGTTCCAGTAACATTTTTGGTGGGTTACTTTGAAACTTTGAAGAGGGACACGGCGAGCTTGAGTCGTTCCCAGCTAAAAAAAAAATTTGCAAAACCCCCCCTGGACAGGTCTCTGGTCCGTCACAGATACAGACTGCTATGCATACTCACACTCGGCCAATTTAGGATCACCAGTTAACCCACCATGCATGTTGGTGGATTACAGGAGGAAGCTGGAAAAAAAAAAACAACAACCCATGCAAGCACAGGCAAAACATGAAAACCCCCACGCAGAAAAGTCGGTTCAAACCCAGAACTGACAATGCTAACCTTCTGTGTATCTACAAAACCCTCACTGGTAGAACGCCACCATATCTGTGTTCATTACTTACTATTCACTCCTCCACCCGTACACTTCAGTCTAATGAACCTCCACATTCCCAAAGTCACTCTCAGTCGATCCTCATTCCAATTTTCTCATGACTGGAACTCTGGAAAAATCCCTAAAACTCACCTCATACGTATCGCTCTCATCATTTACAAAACCGGTGACACTTCAGGACCTCTGCACCTGTTTTTAGCCTCTATTTTACAATTCTATTTTGTTTTGTAATATTGTGTGATTTGCTGTACATGCAGTCTGTTTTTGTGGTTCATCTTGTCTGTATGCCGCCTCTTGACCAGGTCCTTATTAAAAATGAGTTCTCAGCTAACTCACCTGGTAAATATACTTTTAAGCCTGAATATGTGAGAAGGTGTAAAACAAAACCTCTTGGTGGGGAAAGCGTAGATAAGAGGGATGATGGAGAGATAAAACAGAAAGCAGAAGACAGACGGTGTTATTAGATGGTGCATTAAAGCAGTCAACACATTTTTTTAATCATATATCTTTGAGTGGCTTTACAAAGGGCGTTCCTGGTCCTTCCTATAGCGTACACCGGAGTCCCGCATGTGAAGTTAGGGTCTATGTATGCTATAGCGTTACACCCACTGTACGATATTGTGTTTCCTCCAGGCTGAACTGTAATCCTCCAGAGGCTCTGATGGGTGGAGGCCTGAGAGCGTAACAAGCTGCAGAAACCAAAAGGAGTGAAAAATACAGCTTTTTTTTTTGTTTTTTTTAAGTCGAATTTTACTTTATTTTATTCCAGGGACAATACTGGAAAAGAAAAGCCTACCTACAAGGAGCAAATCAATAATTAATCACAAAAACAAAATGATGTAATACAGTGTACAGTCATGTAAAACAGCAGGAAGCAAAACAAAACACAAGACAGAACATATTAAATTAGCCTCAGTGCCTGCTCTGACTGGTCCTGCTGTTTTTATTTGGACACTCTGGTGTTCCATGTGTACTTTGGCAGCATAGATCCCGTTTTATCCACCCATGAGTCCACCGCAAGAAAGACACGCTTTTGTTTTTCCAGATTTGGACGTTACATCAACACCTAGACAAAAAAAAAAAAGTTATTTATGTGAGATTTTCCACACAAACACCATCAAAAAGGGGTAAATTAAGGTCAAATTCTCTCAGGTATTATGTGTTCTAAGGCACGAATAAGTGAATGAAGTCATCGTCTTGGAGGCTGCTGTTGTGTCCATCCTCTGTGCTATCTCCTGGTGTTATGGTGCCAAAATTATGCAATGAAGTTTATCGACTCACAGAACTGACCATTACAGCAGCAAAATGAGGGGACAGAATAATTGTCCAGTACAGATGTGTAGCCTTAAACAACTGGAATACTGTTTGCATTATGAACCCAAATTAAGTGGAATACAACACTGACAAAATGAGGACGGTGAGCTGAAAAGTGAAACGCACGACTGCACAAACAGGACATGAATAGACGATGGAATAAAAGCAGGTGTTTGACAATTCTACGGTTTTGCAATTTCATTTAGCACATGCTTTTATCCAAAGCGACGTACATCTGAGAGCAGATGCAACACAAGCAAGGATCTAGTCAGGAGAAAACAATCTAGATAAGTGCCATAGAGCGAGTTCAAGTGTGATGGGGTGTTGATGCTGATAGCAGCCTGTGCAGGAGGTAATAGGATGTTTTCTTGGTGGTTTATTTGTTTGTTTGTTTGTTTGTTTGTTTTCGGACTGGTCCAAAGGTGTTCAGTGAAGAGCTGGTCTTTAGTCTTTTCTTAAAGACTGAGAGGGAGTCAGCAGATGGAACAGAGTTTGGTACCTCGTTTCACCACCGGGGAGCCACAGAGGAGAAGATTCTAGCTGTCGACCTCGGGTCCTGTTGCGGTGGTTGTATCAGGCGGCTTTTGTTGGTCGAGTGTAGTGAGCGGGAGGGAGTGTAGACCTTTGACGTGTCTGGTGGCTGCAGATAGTCATGTTAACAGTTTTAGAGTCCACTCACCAAGCAGCGAGTGTTTCTCAGAACGATCACAGTACGACGTAGTGATGCTACGGACCTACAGACAATACTTAGAGACAGACAACCAAGCACACTCACATTCACACCTACAGACAATTTAGAAACACCAATTAACCTCAACATGTTTTTGGACTGTGTGGGAGGAAGCCGGAGAACCCGGAGAGAACCCATACTGCACGGGGAGAACATGGAAACTCCACACAGAAAGATCCCCGTGCCCCCACGGGGACATGAACCGGCGACCTTCTTGCTGTGAGGCAACAGTGCTACCAACTGCGCCACCCTGCAGCCCTAAATGTCATCAGCCGTGAGCAGGATTCGAACTCACGACCTCCACATCGGGACTGTTTGTGAGCTATTGCGGCACCCATGAATGGATTATTTATCGTGAAAAAAAACCAAAAAACATCTTAACACATACCTTTGATTCACAGAGATGAGCTTGTAGGAGTCACAGGAGTCGAGATGAGAGTTTTTCAGACGTGTGGTCCTGATGGGCTCTGATGTGAACGTATCTATAGTGTCCCTTTTCTAAACTACATGCTTCGTGTCAGAAAGCACTCAATAAATGTCGACTCACTCTCTAATGTTTTAGGAGCAGCAATAAAGACAGGAGGAGTCTGTCATTATTAAATCATCCCTTTACAAAGACATTATCATGTCATGGTTGAAATTTAAAGTGAAAGTTTGTGGACTATAGGATCTTAGAGGGATGTAGGGGAAAGCGGTGATGAGCTCACAGGGAGTGGTTTGTCTCAGAGGAGCGCTGACATGTCACAGCATCGCTCTAATGTCTCCTTATTAAATACTGCGGTAATAAGAGATGATCAAAGGGAACGCACACCTTCCACACGCCGGCGCCGCCCATCGTCGGGCAGATTACAGACGAGTCCTTCTTTAAACAGCTCAGATCGCAGCAGGTAGCCCTCCACCATAAATTACCCACAATCCCCCTCGGTGCTGACAGACTGGACTTTCCATGACGCAGCTGCTCACGATGGGCCTTCAAGTGTTTTAGTGGAAAGTTAACCCATAAATTAAGCATCTGTCTCACAAGCCAGTGAAGTTTAGTTCTAGACTGGGCTGGACTCATCCGGTCATCTGATTCATTCTAATCGATCAAACGCACTCCCTTCAGATGTTTAACACCTTCTGGACAGGTCAGAGCGCTTCAACAGCTCAGATGAACAAAATACAGTCATTTGACACCGAAGCAATTTCAAACTAAATAAAATACGAGTAGAGAAGAGAGCGTTACAGATAAATCAATAGGAGGGAAAAGACTGATTTAAAATGAGAGACTTAAATAAACGTGCTCACTGTTGAGGTCCCTTCTTGCTGGTTTTTTCTTTTTTCTTTTGCCATTTCTGGCTGCTACTAACATTTTATTTTCATCGTCGATTAGTCGTATTTGTTGTTGTTTTTTGGCTTATCAAATGGCAGAATATGGTGAAAAGTACCGGTCAGTGTTCCCCAAAACCCAACACGACGTCCTCAGATGTTCTGTTTTGTCCACAATCCAAAGAGTTTACTGTCATAAAGGTGGAAGGAAATATTCCGATTTAAGAAGCCTGACTTGAGTGTTTTTCTTTTAAAAACTGACTAATCAATGACCAAAATAGCTGGCAATGTTTTAATATTTGTTCATTAATCAGTAAGTGTTGCATTTGTAGTTTCCACCTTCCTGTTCTGAAGCACATGTTCAATTTGTGTTACAGAAATAAAGTGGTGCTGTTAAAAAACAGAAGGTAACTTTTAGCAGTTGACTGAGTGTTGATGTTGGCGTGTTCATAAAAGCCGGTGTGATGGAAGCAGGCTGTCCTCACTGACATCAGAAATGTTATATTTCAGTCATCAACAATTTTAATAGTTTATGCGTCAGTTGAAGCTCTTCTAATGACGTCATCTTGGTGTTCTGTCCTTTTCCAAATTGAAATTAGCGCCACCTGCTGTTTATTCTGTGATCATCCCCTAAACTGTTTGAACACGTTTTAGAAGAAAATAAGCCGAGTCAGGGATCTTCATTCCACTTGTAGGTTCACTGAACAAGACTGAGGGTTAAAAAACAGTTGGGCTTGAGGTCACCAAAGCCATGGAGTGGACGCCCCATGTTTTCATGAATAACCTTCATAATCAGAGAATGTTCCTGTGTGAGTCAAGCTACTGGATCTGACTGTGTGGTTCCCTTTCCATAAACATGTTTCTGTAGGTCCTGTTTCATCAAATAAAGTCACCAGATCTCAGATCTGCCCATCTTATGACCACTTAGAGTTCTTTCCAGGAGGATCGTGTGACGTTGTGGAGCTTAGAAAACAAAACAAGTCCATCCGTATCGAGCCTTTCTCTAACATTTCTCTTGTTGGACCCTTCTTTCAGATTATGTTTTTCAGTATTCTGGTCATCTACTATCATTACGTTTATGTCTAGATGCGCATTAAACAGACATGAACATGTGCTTTAAATGGTAACATACCGACAACAACAGCCGGTTAATAGAGTCGCTTTGTGTAGATCAAAATCCGACGACTATTGAGACCCAGATGAGATTACTTGTTGTCTTGGGCTCCAACTCCTCAAACTTTTGTTTCCCAGTAAAGTGAGTATATTTGAGTTTTGGAATGTTGGTCGGACACAACAAGGCGTTTGAGACATCACCTTTCTGTTGGGGTTTGCGCTGTTTTGTGACGTTTTAAAGACAAAACAGTCAATAAATTGCACAAATAATGAAGAAGTTGATCCCAAATGAAAATCGTTGGTTTGGTTTCGTTTGTCTTTGACTGTAGAGCGAAGGATTTCCACATCATGTGTCACAACGTGAGGTTTTTGTTAAAGCGTGTCCTGTAACTTTGCCTCAGCTTTCTCTGTTGCTGAGATTAGTTTGCTGTTTAATGGAATGTGTCATGTTTTATTCCATCAATCCACTTCTTTGTGTTGCCGCCAACAGCCTCAGTGTCTCCGTAATCAAGAGTGATTGCTCCTCAGTTACTGTTGTTGTACATTAGCTGGTATCTGACTCTGATCTCACTGCCTTTTCCCCTTTTTTTTGTTAACTTCCCATCTGCCCCTTTCTCGTCCTTTATCCTCCCGTCACCCTTCCCTCCCGTCCCTCCCTACAGGCGGTGTTCATCTCTCTCCAGAAGACTTCACCAAGGCCCAGAAGTACTGCAAGTACGCCGGCAGCGCCCTGCAGTACGAAGACGTCGGCACGGCCATCCAGAACCTCCAGAAAGCCCTGAAACTCCTCACCACTGGCAAAGAATGAAGCCTTTGTCCTCCTCCCATCTGATCCCTCCATCCCTCCTTTTCTTCCCCCTCTCTTTTCTCTCCAGCAGCGCCGCTCTATCTGTCACTGATCTGGTACACAGCGAGCTCAGGACGCAACACACACACAAACGCAGACACACACTCACACTGAGGCCGTCCCGTGAAGAGAGCCGTTCAGCTCGCCGTCACACGAGGACATGATGGAAATCAGTATGCAACAATGGCCGCCTGTGTCCGACACTGTCGCGCTGATTGACGGGATAACTGACCGACTGACTGCAGAACACGTCGACGCTGACTGATTTTAATTACTGCAGATCAAAGCTTCAACACTGACCACAATTGGCGTATTACAAGTTCATCAATCTCTTGCATGGCAGACAGAAAACCTCCCTCAAGGTCCGCTTATCGGCTTTTTGCAGAGCTGCCGTGATCAGCGCTTCCGGATCAGCAGGTTCTTCATGTAGCACTTCGTTCAAGGAGCACTTCAGACGATAAGTTATACATCAATAAACAGGAAGTGCTGAGATCAAAGCGCCAAAAACAAATCATGAAAAAGTGGACCTTTAGTTTGTGTTTTCCCAAACGAGACTGAACAAAGTGACTTTCAGCTTCCTCTGTTAAGGTTGATTTGTTGTGATTAGAATCAGTTTAAGGAATTAAGGGAAACCAATAAGAGCTAATGATTGTTACGGAGCTTCGATCCACCAAAAAGTAAAAGTAAAAGTAACCACCAGCTCCTTTGAGAAGCAAAAACCTTTTTAGGCTGATTGACTGCCTGTCTCGGTGGTTATTGGATCCAATCATCCGATTGTCAGTATCATCATTTCTTTAATTGATTCCTGATAAAACTCAATTCATTTAGCAGTAATCTATTGTGGCTGTGGTGCAGACTCCTCTTTCTACCTGTAGTCACCCTTTGGTGTCGATCAATGTCCCACCCACAGCGCTATCTGATCAGCTACATGTCATAGTGACAGCCTGCCAACACTAAAGGGTAAAAGTTCTTTTTTTAATAAGGTATATGTAAAACATAAATTCGAAAAAATCTCTCCTTGATGACTAATAATGTGTACTGACTCAAAATACATTAATTGGCTTCTAGTTTTTTTGTTTGCGTCCAGATTAAATGAACAAATAATTGAGCTTTCGAGGTGTCCGATGGAGCGTTCTGTCAAGTCGTTATGCTGAATTTACTTAATCATGTCCTGACTGTAGATTCAGACTTACTGTACAGATACTGGTGTCTGAGTGTTTTTCATGAATATTGACAACGTGACCTGATAGCTAGTTAACAAAGACACTAAAAGACGGACGACGGACTTGCTGGCCCGTTTACAGCACTGATTATGTCGTCACTCATAGACCCACGAACCAACCAGGTTTCCAAGAAGACATTCAGATGGTTTCTTCAGATATTCTTCATCTCAATAATCTTAGAGGAAAAACTAACCCTTTTCTGTCTCTTCTAATGTGTTCAGAATGTATACGACCATTGAAAACTTTGTCTCGTACGGTCGCTGTGGTTCCGTCACTGCTCGTCTTGCATTTTAACTTCCTGTGTACACGTCTTACAAGATAAAACTGTGTCTCTTCTGTTCATTCAGCCCTCAAGCTCAGACAATAAGGAACGGAGGAAAAACCTCCCCAATCCAGTAGATCAGTAATCAGCGTGTTGGGGTGTCAGATAGTCCTTTGACTTTTTGGGGAAGTGGAGTTTTTTTTTTTTTTCTTTTCTTATATTTTCTTTGAATGTAGACATATCACTGTCTCTGTAATGTTGGTGGAGAGGAGGATGGTGGCTGTAGTTTCAGCTTTAGTTATCTTCTGGTTATTTAACTTTAATCCTTCTCAGAGCTTGTGTAAGTGAGACTGTTCACGAAGCTGCACGAAGCTTCAGAATCGGAGTGATTCCAGGCAATTTGAATAAAAAGTTTGAAATGACTGATGGATCTGAGTTTTTGTTTTTGGACTCGAGTTCCGTATCGCATCCACAGAATCCACCTCAGTCTGAAATTATGGACAAATAAAACAAGCTGCTCTCTTTTGGCACATTAACCAGACAACAGCCAGGTTTAATTGTATCCAACTTAACTACAGCGAAGGGAGTCGACGTGCCTCCCAGCTTGAAATGAGTAGTTTGTAAGTTTTTATTCACTATTTAAAAAGGCTGCAGAGATATTCAAGCTTTAATTAGAGATTCGGGGTTACTTTCGGTTCTGTGTGTGTAGAAACTAAAGTGCTTCTCCTCATCTTATAGGTACTTGTTTCTACAGACATCCATCACATTTATTTACTAGTGAAGGTCAGTAGATGCCTTAAAAGCTGTGTGGGAGCAGCAAAATGTCACCACATAAACATGATCCTTTCTTTTACTACCAGACATTTTATTTTACAACTCCAAGTTTAGTCGGTGACATTTTGCTGAACACTCAAAAAATATCATCGATCAGTTACACAGCACATGTCCTGCTGATTTAAATGAGGAATTTGACTCAATAAAATGTTTTTAAACTTTTACAGTATACAACTATCCATCCATCCATCATCTATACACCACTTAATCCTCACTAGGGTCATGGGGGGGCTGGAGTCTATCCCAGCTGACTCAGGGAGAAGGCAGGGGACACCCTGGACAGGTCACCAGTCTATCACAGGGCTACACTTAGAGACAGACAACCAAGCACACTCACATTCACACCTACGGACAATTTAGAATCACCAATTAACCTAAACATGTTTTTGGACTTGTGGGAGGAAGCCGGAGAACCTGGAGAGAACCCACGCTGCAAGGGGAGAACATGCAAACTTCACACAGAAAGATCCCGGGTGTCCTCACCAGGACGCAAACTGGCGACCTTCTAGCTGCGAGGCAACGATGCTCACCACCACATCACTGTGCAGCCCATTATACTTAAACCACTATAAAACTACATTTTCAGAACTCCAAAGTTCATCCTGTAGGTTGTTGTTTCTATTCAATAACACGTCCCACATGAACCACATTAATCCCTGCTTGCTTGTGTGATCTGTTCGAGGTTCTGTTAGTGGGATTAGGGTTCGTTTAAATACCAACACATACTACACAGGATACCAGAGAAACATTTAGAATGCCCCATGAAATAATGCATCAAATACAGTTTGGTACAAATACTGGGATGTCCTACTGCGGTTGGTCTCATTCTGTAGGATACAACATGCTTTTATGGACATTCTGACCCACAATCCTCTGCACAGTGGACGACATGGTTCAAGCTTGAGCTGCTGACAGAACCAAATTATGACACGTGAGTATGTCCTCACTGTACGTATGCATCACTTTGTAATGGCAGCTATGGTATGTAGTGAAAGAAAAAAGAGAGAATGGGATGAAGAATGTAAAGTAAATGTCGGGGTTTTCAGTGAGGCAGATCTAAAGACACCAGCTCTTAGCTCACCTGGTGGTGATCAGCTGATAGACTCTGCTTACAGAAGTGAAAAGG
Organism: Stegastes partitus; assembly: GCF_000690725.1. Taxonomy (NCBI): domain Eukaryota; kingdom Metazoa; phylum Chordata; class Actinopteri; family Pomacentridae; genus Stegastes; species Stegastes partitus. The sequence goes on along the minus strand of NW_007579365.1, from coordinate 129,046 downwards.
ATCAAACCCTGAGAGCGAAGGATGGTTTGATTTTGGCGATTTCTACCAGGTCTCCCCTTTTTTCATTCCACACAGATGATCACAATCCATCACTCTAACAACGCCGTGTGGTTGTGACCGTCGCTGTGTCAGAGGCGAGCGGTGAGGAGTGACATGTGGTTTCAGTTTGGCTTGATAATGATGTTTTCTGAAGGACCCGAAGGAAGCAGCCGGCGGCGCTCGGAGGGGGAACAGGAAGTTACAAACCTGCAGTTCAAAGCGGCTCAACTCGTCTTAAAACCCGTCAGCGTGACTTCAAACGCGATGGGTCTTTATGTCCTAAATTACCAAGTCTATTTAAAAGCTATAGCTGCTATTTTCAGACGTACTTCAGCACAAATTAGACACAATTGTCTTTAAACAGTGGGAGCAGGGAGAAGGTCTGGGTAGATGGTAGGGTCGACGTAAACAAAGAAGTGATGCTTTTTTTCCCCTGATTCATGTGTTTAATATTGTAACCATGACAACAAAGGTCATCAAGCCTTAATAAAGTATCCATATTGTTTCCTGAACCTAACTGAGTTGTTCCTGTTCTGCTCTATCGGAGCAAGAAACTGCCCACATGACAGGTTGGTTTAGGGTTACTGCATCCTAGAACAAACTCAGATTTGTTTAAAGGGAGAAAAAAGCCCTTTTTAGACGTGGGAGTTGCAGAGCTGCTTGATCAATCTGTTAAAGTGACTGCATTCTGTCTTTCAGACGTAGGTAACCTTTATGTAGATGCTCCTCATGGCCTGTGTCCTGGTCTGACTCAAAACTGGCGTCGGTGGCTTTCACGGAGAACATGCCTCAGACGTAGAATGGCAAGATGGCAGAAAATAACCGTCTTTACCGTCGTCCTTCTCCTGTGTTCTTGTACGTGGAGCGGTATCTGGGCCTGGACCAGAGACAACGCCAACACAGGTCTGAGGGCGTCCACGCGGTTTCCAAATTAAACACAGGTCACATATGTGATGTAAAGAACATATCTTGCTGCAGGCAGTGACGTTATGAAACCTAAAACCTGGTTATTGACGTCCACATGCAGACACATAAACGGAGGATTCTCAGATCTTCTTTTTGAAAGAATCGTTTTTGATGACAGGCCAAATCGAAGAAAAATATCTTTGTTTTGTGAGATACCTGCTACATGTGGACGAGGCATAAAAGAAGTCAGGGACATTTCTGTTTATTTTAAATTGTAAGTCTTGTATTCTGAGCTGTTAGTCTCTGTTTCCATCACTGCAAAGTTTTTGATTTTCAGTATTTCAGTTTCTTTTAGATTGTCGAGCAAAGTCGTGTGATTTTGGCTTCAAACTGTGTCTTTTGCTCTCTGCCATGTTTTTAGACCAATATTGGTGGTGAAATGTTTAAAAGATCTTCCCTAAATCTCTTCACAGAACTCGAAGTACTGTTTCTCTTGCACGCCGTTTCATTAATGCGACTGGGTGCAGTTTAAACTTGTGCCATGTTGGAAACAATACAGGAAGGTTACTAGGCCGTCGCAACTATTACGGAAAATCGACCAGGGTGGTCATTCAGACATGAAGCGGGTTAATGGAAAGTAGTGCATGTCTGAAAGGGACTTAATAGAGTGTTTGCCATCCAAAGATTCTCAGACTGCAGCTATTTTTAGCTTTAATAGCGGCTGATGGGGGAAAGTGTGTGCCTCGTGCCAGCAGAATATCAGTTTCTGTTGCCTCTTTCTGTTGTCCCAAGAGACTTTATAAACTTTTTCCATAATTCAGGAATGTTTCTTCTCATAATGAAGGTTTTCAAATACAAGCGGTATCCATCAAACGTCACCTCCGAGTACTGTAAAGACTAAAAGGTACCTTAAATGACATCTAATGAAAGTGATTTTGATTAAACTTGACTTCACTGGATCGCCGTTGAGCACTAAGAAAACAGAAATGTCTCTTTATTCAGGCGAAGAAATGTATTTTTAACTACGACAACGTTCCTTAGAAATAACAAAAAGTCCACAGTGAATAGTGTAAATGCAGATTTTACTTTAGATTCTGAGTGTCAGCTTTTAAAACTCCTCTTTCAAGTTCAGCATTTTTATTTTATTTTATTTTATTTTAAGTTATTTAGAAGTAATGTCAAGCTGGAGGAGGAGCGAATAAAGCTGCTGTCCATCTGTCCTCCACATTTTTTATCATTCTCTCTCTTTCTTTTTTTATCGTCTGCTTTTTAAATCAACAGGTTTTGTGTCTCTCGCTGGGTATTCCGTTTATCCTTCCTATTTTTAGGGGGAGAAAAAAAACAAGTTATAGCCAATTTTATACCTTAAAGACTTGTGTTTTTTTTTTCTTTACCTTTTGTGCTCCAATTCCAGTCGCTGTACTTCTTGTTCCATCCTCTGTCATAAAACGGATTTTATTTTTTGTGTGTATCTGCCAGGGACAAAACGTTTCCTTTTTTTTTTTTTTATTAATATTACACAACCTTGCAGAATATTTTCTCTTCGCTCTCAAAATGTTTTTTTTTTTTTGAAGAGTGGAGGTCAAGTCTTTCGCTCGAGGCAGAAAACGACACCTTCTGTTCTGCTCACACATAAAAGCTGCAGGAGCCTGAAGCTTACTGGAAATGTTCAATCAGACAGTAAACAGGCTGACGTGGTGTCCACAGTAAACCGAGAAGGTGTACGCGGTCGTCATGGTAAGGTGAGATGTTGTTCTTTTTTTTTTTAAATGTTAAATTCGTGTCTGTTTGTCCTCAAACTTTAATGTCACCAAAGTGACTCAGCCTCTCCCTCCCCACCGACCTACCTCTGAGGGAACCAAAGTCAAGATCCAATATCTGGCTTCTTTTACATACAAATCTGCCAAATTGCTGCTATTTATCTCACCGCATTATTATTTTTACGTGACGTATTTTGTATCCTGTTTTTCTGATGTCTTAAGGTTTTGCAGTAGTTTCCTCTCTGAGACCTTGGCTTGGGTTTGTGTTACGTCGAGTCCAGAACCTTTTGGGCCACACAGACGGTGTGAAACTCGGTGTTGCATTCAAAGACAACGTTATTGATACAATCACGTCCGTCCACCACCCTGAACTATGCACCAGCCGACTCTGCACAAAGTGCTCATTAAATCCCCTTAAAAGATCCAAACCAACTGCCAGTGTTAGAAATGACAACTGTTCTTGCTTTTCCTTCGAGTGTAACTTAAAACTAAACAAAAAAGAAAACTATGATTTAGCTAGAAATGCAGCACATCCACATGCACCAATCAGCGAAAGAGGAAAGTGAATAACATTGATCATGTCATTAGAATGGCGCCTGTCAAGAGGTGGGGTGTATAAGGGGTCAAGGGAACAGTCAGTTCTTGATGTGTTAGAAGCAGGAAAATATTTGTCAGCGTGGGGATCTGAGCGACTTTGACAAGAACCAAACTGTGATGGCTACGAGACAGGGTCAGATCTTGTGGGGAGTTCCTTGTGTGTCGAGGTTAGTACCTGCTGTAAGTGATCAAGGGAAGGGTGGTCTAATCCTTAAGAAGAGCTACTGGAGGCCAACCTGGTGAAAACCGTCTTGCTGCTGTGACAGAAAGGTGTCAGAACACACGGTGCATCTCAGGCCTCGTCCACATGTAGCAGGTATCTCACAAAACAAAGATATTTTTCTACGACGTCATCCACATGAAAACGCAGATTTACGGTCTTAAAAGCGATTCTGTCAAATACCTCCGACCAATGTGAAGATCTGAGAATCCTCTGTTTATACGTCTGCATGTGGACGTCAATAACCGGGTTTTAGAGTCACTGACTGCAACAAGATATGTTCTTTACATCACATATGTGACCTGTGTTTACATTTGGAAACAGCGTGGACGCCCTCAGAACTGTGTTGGCGTTGTCTCTGATCCAGGCCCAGATACCGCTCCACGTACAAGAACACAGACGAAGGACGACAGTAGGACGGTTATTTTCCGCCACCTTGCCATTCCACGTCCGAGGCATGTTCTCCATCAGAGACACCGATACTGGTTTTGGGTCAGACCAGGAGCTGGTGGGAGAACTTTGAGACTCAAATCATGCTTCCATAGGAATGGCGTGACAATTTCCGTATGTCCCGGTCATTGCTCCTGTCGTCAGAGTTATTACATCCTCACGTAGAATATGAATGTGCTGAACAACGCACTAATGTGGTTAGGTGTGGATGAATTCTTTTTCTAAAAACGAGGTGGTGTGTACGTTAGTTCTTTTCTAGATGGAGGTGGAAGGATATTTGGTTTTACAAAAACCCTGCTACGTGTGGACAAGGCCTCAGTTTGCTGCATAAAATCAGCACATGAGCATCAGAACTGATCAGTAGAACAACAGAAACAGGTGGCCCGGTCAGATGAGTCACATTTTCTTCTACATCATGTGGACGGTCAAGTGTTTGTGTGTCTGGAGAAGAGATGGTAGCAGGATGGAAGAAGGCCAGCCAGTGGAGGCGGCATGATGCTCTGGAGGATGTTTAGCCAGAAGATCTTGGATTCTGTACTCATGAGGATGTTCCTTTGACATATGGTACCAACATAAACATCATCACAGATCTTGTACACCCCTTTATGGTGGTGCCATTCGCTGATGGCAGCATCCTCTTTCAGCAGGAACGATGCTTCCTGCCACGTTGTTCAGGAATGGTTTGAGGAACTCTCGAAATCCTCCAGATCTCAATTTAATCAAGCATCTGTGGAAAAACCAGTTTGATCCACCCAACTTAAAGGATTGAAAGGATGTTTTGCGAACACCTTAGGGTCAGAGTTCTGTGGAATCCAGTGTTTCGGTGGCACAATAAGAGGCAGGTGGTTTTATTGTTGTGGCTAAGAGGTGTATTTCTGTTAAGACGGGAAATAGACGGCAAACCGATACTAGTCTTGAGTAAATTTACAACAGCTTCCATATCTGAGTCAACTTGAAATGTTGAAATTGCAAAGTGTAATTGTTATAATGAGCTAAAGTAAAATAAATGGTTTGGTAAAAGCAGCAAATGTTTGAAAACCAAATCAGCAGTTGATTAGATGACAGTAAACAAAAAGTTACAGATGGATAAATAATCCAAACATCCAACTGTGCTGCTCTACGTGGTCGTGGATAAGAACGCTTCAGGACGGAGGGTCTAAAGAGGCAGGTTTACGCTGCTTTACTGAGTGTTTGAGGCAGCAGAACAGACAGAGACGGGAAACCTTCCTGTCATTACCGTCTGAACTGTGTCATCATGTTTTTAATGTTAAGTGCTTCTAAAGCGAGGCTCCATCAGAGGCAATTTTCCATCCCGTTGAACGAAATCAGACGTGTCCTCCCGCTCACACAAAGACTCAAACGGGTCACGATGGAGAGTCTCTCTGCTGAGATTCACCGTGATGCAAATCCGCGCGCCCTCCTGGACTTCTTATCAGGCAGGAAGATCGACCTCGGTGACGTTTGAAGGCAAATGAGCAGCTCGTTGTTCCCGCTCACCTCGCTCCCCTCCATTGTCCTCCTCGTTTATCATAATATATTTATCGTGACGGCGCTGGAGGCTCGGCTGATTGACGCCCGGGGAGAAATCACATTAAACCCAGGCTGGGAGTTGAACGTCACTGTTGTTTCTTCACTGATGCTGAACAGATGAGTTCACTCTGCCCTGCTGTCAGAAAGTACACATCTGCACCCACTCAGAGGAAAGTGACACTGAGTCCTCTGATGAGTTTTAGTTTCATCAGAACATTACTGTGACAAAGCAGACTGAGACTATGAAGATTTCTGCTGAGCTCTTATTGTGTGTCTCTAAATTGTCAGTATTTTCCTTGTTGTCGACTTTCGCGGGCTGCAAGGTGGCGCAGTGGTTAGCACTGTCGCCTCGCAGCTAGAAGATCCCCGGTTAGGATTCCCGGGATCTTCCTGTGTGGAGTTTGCATGTTTTCTGCATGCAGCGTGGGTTCTCTCCGGCTTCCTCCCACACAGTCCAAAAACATGTTGAGGTTAATTATCCATTATCTATTATCTATACACCACTTAATCCTCACTAGGGTCATGGGGGGCTGGAGTCTATCCCAGCTGACTCAGGGTGAAGGCAGGGGACACCCTGGACAGGTCACCAGTCTATCACAGGGCTACACTTAGAGACAGACAACCAAGCACACTCACATTCACACCTACGATGATTTAGAATCACCAATTAACCTCAACATGTTTTTGGACTGTGTGGGAGGAACCTGGAGAACCCGGAGAGAACCCACGCTGCACGGGGAGAACACCACGCAGAAAGATCCCGATGCCCCCACCGGGATGTGAACCTTCTTGCTGCGGGGCAACAGTGCTACCAACTGCACCACCTTGCAGCCCTCACTAAATTATAATGTAGCAATTTTTTTTATTTATTTCAGTTTTTTTCAGTTTCTAGTTGTTTGAGTGACTGTTGTGAATTTTGCCTTTTCTTTAATGGAAGGATGTGAACACATGTGAGGACGACTGGAGCTCCAACCTGAGACTGACAAGAGCTTCAGCTGTGCTATCAGATAGCAACTTGTTTTCTCCATTTAAAACGAAGTGATTTAAGATAATTTGTTGTTGTTTTTTGGTGGAAAGCTGAAGGAAGTTTGCAGTTTTTGCCTCAGTATCAACAGTTTAGTTTCCTCAAACCTTCACAACAAATGTTACAGAAGTCAGATAACGTAGTGCTGCACCGTCTCAGGTTTTAGTCAGAGTTCACGTAATTGGAACCAAAAATTAAGTTCTGAGAATTTTGTCTTCAGAGCTGAAAATCCTCTGTTTTGAGAAACAAGTGAGCATCTTACCTGGAAAGCCAAATTTAGGGTTTATTGTGTCTTGAAATATGACTGTAGAAGCCACGAAACAGACAGAATAGGTCACAGCAGATTTAAATGATTTAATGGATCCACATTTTTAATTATTGGCTTTTGTAAATGGAAAAAAAAGCAGAATGTTCAGTTGAAGTTGGTATTGATCCAGACATTGTAGGTGATTCGTCTGGAAAAAAAAAAAAGCAAAAATTCTGTGGTGGTGACACAGAGCGGAGTGACTCCACCTTATCATTATTCTGCTACAGGAGGGGGAAGAAAATCAAATCCTTTCATGTGTTTGAATGTCTTGAACCCAACCATAATCATCTTGGGTGGAACAAGAACAGGACGCTGCAACAATGATGGTGTTCCCTCAAAATAGTGACGGGGGAATTGTTTCAGTTGAACATTTGCATGCGGGGACACAAGGACTGTCATTAAAGTGGCTAAAAATAACCGTCGGAGCTGCACACACGGCCAACGCTGCTTCAAGTTGTGTGAAGTGATTTAGGGGAGGGGTTTTTTTTTTTCACATTTTGACAGCAAGATCGATCCAGAAACATCAGAGAGAGTTTAACAGGAGGAGTCTGTCCTCTGAGTTTATTCAATACCTGCATCAGGATGGATGTGTCTCCCTCCAAAGACCGAGAGCCGCACGTAGAACAACAGCAGTAACTTCATTCATTACTTTTAATTATCCCCAACGTGGAAGCATAATTAATTACAATCGAACAGCAAGTCAGTTTTCCTCACTGAGACACACACAGAGTTTATCAGCTGCAGCTCCATCATTTCATGTGGAGTCCTGAGCTCCTCCACCAGGTCGTTATCATCCTGCTGTTGGTGTATTAGTCGTTATAATCATGATCATCACACACCGATTAGCAGATCATTAATAAACCAGGCTATTAGCTATGTGGACAGTCTGATAGGCTCACTGTTAGTTTGGATTAAGCGTTCTGTTTATTGGTGCATTATTGTGTATTATACATGGTGTGTTGTATATCAGCTCATGTGAGTGTTGGTTAGCATCAATAATAGTAATGCTAATGCTAATAGCAGCACAGAGGTGGCTGCACTGAAACAGGAGGTGATGTTCCGGAAGCTTCCGGGTTCAGAGTGAACATGGAAAATCTGTGTTACTCCTCGCATGAAAGTCCACATAAACGGCTTCATCTGTAAGTTATGCACCGTTAAATATGATGTTAACATGTTTATGTCACTGTTTGTGTACTTTGAACATATAATTTGTATTTTGGAGAGCAGCTAGTTGTTAGCGCTATGCTAGTCCTGTGGTTCAGATTATGTGTGTGTTTTCAGACTATTTACATCTTCACATTTCTCTGCATCTATGTACAGACATTTATTTGACGGTGTAGCAGAAGCACTTTTTGGTGCTTATATTTGTATTGTTTTGTTCTTTGTCAGTTTTACAAAAATGAAAAGTTTGAATATTTCCATTCATTAAATCCTGCCAATATGAGTGCTATGCTAAGCTAGCTGTATGCTGCCTACCAACAGCTTCTAGTGAGGACAACATTCATCGCTTCATGTAATTTTGTATGAAAGACAAATATCTTGTGTGCTGGGATTCTCTCAGTGACCATACGTGTGGAATATTAACAGAAAAGCATGTAAGGCTGTTACTTTAACTAAGTTTATCTAAACTCGGGGTGCTTGGTTTTACCTAAAATCATAGTCTCCTGTTGGTGAAGCCAGAGGCTGGTTCTCTGTCTAGTTTAATTAGTCCATTCCTCTCATTTTATTTTGAAATCTTGTCCTCAAATCCGCGTTTATTTTGACAGCTTGACCAGAAGTGCAGCTGATTGTTTCGTCAATTCCAGCTTGAGTCCAAACCAAACGCTGCGCCTCCGGACTGGAAGCATCTTCGCGCACCGCCGCCGGGGAGTCCGGATCAGTAGAGCGAACCCACCCAGCCAGCAGAGCCGCTCAGTCTCTCTCCCCCCTCCTCTCTCTCTCTCTCTTCTTCTTCTCTCCAAACTTTGGAGACTTTTGCGCGTCAACGAGGCGCATTTTGGATTTTGCCGATTTGGAGACTCTGAAAACTTTGCGCGCAGGAAAAAAACTAAAGTTCCCTGAGACTTTGTGGGGAGGGAGAATGATCCTGCAGGGGGACCAGCTGCCGCTCCAGTGAAAACATGTGAGTCCTTCAATCTCAGATATTAATATTGTCCGAAAAGTGCGCTGCGTTGTGATGATGCGCTTGGTGCCAAATGAACCTTCGTCTGGGGAGTTTTTGGTTCTCACTTGTTGGTTTTCTGTCTTCTCTAAACATGTCTTTACATCTCTGTGTGACATGAAACTGGATTTTAAAGTTCTGTTTCTGTGTTTTTTCGCCTCTCTGCTGGTCAACCATCTTCACACCTTCATGTTAAGCTCATTATTAAAGCCGAAGACACTTGATTTTGGTGTTTTCAGCCATTCAGATCACGAACTTTGATCCTGAACTCAACTCTTCACTGTTGCGTAAAAAATGGAGAACTCATTGTTTTACTGTAACGTAACTTTCAGCTGCTACTTCTGCTCCTCTCGTCTGCGCCTCAATTAATCAAACAGCTGCAACTCAGTGATTGAGGACGAGTTTTAGTTTGATCGACGCGTCGTTAATGAGGAAAATGGACAAAGAAAAGTGCGCCTTTTCTCCTATTTTTCCCAACTTGAGAGCTCCCTCGGAAAAAAAAAGAAAGAGAAAAAAGATGTTTTCCATGATGCTGTTGGCTGCCTATAGTTGCATATGTTTACAATCTGTCTCCTCCATACTGAGCAGAGAGAAGAAGTCTTTGTAGGAGCAGGATCATTATTCTGAAAAGTGTCTTTACTGTAAGAATCACAAAGTTTTAGGAGCATGAAAGTAGTGCTTTACACTCTAAAAACACTGTTTCTGCTCAACAAAACATGAACACAAACAGATCTATTTGAGTGTATGACAACTTGTAATGAATTCATAGAAACCAAACTGGATCAGGAGAATTAGCTTTAAATCGACCATCGAATTTTACTGAACAGTCTGAACTGTTTGAAATTGTTCATGTTAAAGTAGAAGAGGAAACTTAAAATCCTGAATTTATTTTGAAGAAAAACTTAGTTATCAAGCCACTTTCATGAAGTTATATCACCCTGAATTCAGAATCAGAATCAGCTTTAATGGCCAAGTATGTACACAACATACATGGAATTTGATTCTGGTTGTTGGCGTCGCCCTAGGAATTAGCAAGGAAAAGAATAACAATAAAGTAAAATAACTAGAGAAAGAACGAAAAAAAGAAGAAAATAAAATAAATTATAGTAATGAGATATAAAATAAGATAAATATATACAAGAATATACACATCTAGAAAAAAATATGTGTACAGTGGTGCAAAAAATGGCAGATTTAATCCAACTAATGCAGACATTTGATTTTAAAATACTCACAATATTCCGTTGAAGCAATTACTAACATTATTACATCAGTCAAACCAGTTCAAATAAAGTCTGCAACGTAAAAGGTGCATCTAAATCAGTAAAAAAAAATTGTTTTATTGTAGTTATGCATTTAAATGAATGGCACTTATCCAGAATGTTTTCTCCTGACTAGATGTGTTGTATCTGCTCTCAGATGTACGTCGCTTTGGATAAAAGCGTCTGTTCAATAAAATGATAGAAATAATTAATGGGAACAGGTTGCTTAAATTACTTTTTACAGTGAAGTAAGTATTAGTAGGAGTTTGGGGACGTATTAATAACGTAAAAAAACAAATAACAGAAGTTCTCTCAGCACTTCACACACAGAAAGTCATGAAATTAGGGTGCGGAAAGAAACAGAAAAACTCTATTAGCTTCCTTTAAGCTCCAATCAGCTGGTGGGAAAGAGCCACATGTGTTTCCATATGAGCTTTTGCGAAAATACAAGTACTGTGTTGTAAGTACAAAAGTACTAGCGTTCAATAAAAGTTAATATCATTTTCTTGACTAATTGGACAATAATTTGTCAATTAAATTTCAGAAAACGGTGAAAAATACCCACAAAAACCCAACGCGGTGTTTTCAGATGTCTGATTTAAGTCCAATCCCCCCAAAATATTCAGTTCACACCTTTAGCCGACTAAAGAAACCAGTAAATATTCACTGTGAGAAGCTGAAGCCCAAGTTAGTAAGTTGTCTGTGCATCATAATATTAGATTCTGATTTATTTTCTGCCAGTCCACAAACTGACTGACTGATTTTAACTTAATGATTTTACTCAGATCCTTCGTTCCGTTCACTCTTTCTAACCAGAGCAGTTTGCTGCAGGTGGATTCAGGTCAAACACATCTCAGGCATAATTTGCTGACTTCGGTTTGGCTGCTTTTTACTCTGCTGGACTTATTTGTTCATTGTTTTGTATTAATAATATATATATATTTTTTTTTAAATCAGCATAACAACTACTTTTTTTTTGTTTTAATAAAGAGTGAAGAGCAAGGTTTTTACCTCCAAAGTGTCGTGTAGTGGACGCATAAAGTAACATATGCATGAAAATTACTTCTTGAGCACAGAGTCTGAGAAAATAGGTGTGTCGATACATATGCAGAAATTTAAAAAAAAGAGAAAACTTAAGAGAGAAACCAAAGAGTAAAGCCTGTTTAGTTTATGTTATGAAGTTAGTGGAGGTAACGGAAGAATTGTTCACAGATTAAGGGGAAAGTCTAAAACGTTATATTTGCAGTTTATATTAGAGATTTTATTTCATGCTTCAGATCAGGGTTCGATGCACCTCAGTATGAATGCTGATTCTGGAGATATCTGGATTTCTGTCTCATATTTTTGCTGACCTAAAAGTCCCGAAATGTCCCTTTAGGTTGGTTGAAAATTGATGAATTTCTGGCAAAATCCTCAGTTGTAGCTGGAATACTAAGACATAATGACATGAAGCAGAATCATTAGTTGGTTCAAAACCACTGCTTGGACAAAATAATGATGTTAATTACTGCCATTTGGTGTTTCATAGTACAAAAAGAAACTTTGATGAGCCAAAACATACTCATATGTAAGTACTGTGTATTGTTAGCTGTAGATAAATATAGAAAAGTCATGGAGGAAGGTTTTTATACTGAAAGTGCTAAAAGTTCCTACAGAGCCTGAGTCACTACTGGAGACGTTCTGTTGATGCCACGTCATCACAAACATATCTTACTGTTACAATAAGAGATAGAACACAAAAATAAAATAGGAAAACATAAAACCCTGTTGGAATATAAAGTTACCTCACACAGAGTATAAACTGCAATGTTGGAGTATTACATAGATATAATAATAAAGACATCTAAATATTGTAGTGATGCTTTATGAATACTGTTAAGCTTGTTTTAGAAGCATTTCAGGAACAAAATAAGTGCTAAAAATGTCATTCATATCACACTTAGTTACTGTAGGAACAATATAGTCTCAGCACGTCGTGTAGACCTGCTGTTGTGATACGTAATAATTCCACAGGGATGGTAAAACGAGAGTATAAGGAAAACAAATAGCTTATGTAAAGTCACATATATCATAAAATCCAGCCCTGTAGGAACTTTAAAGTGCACCAGAGTTTATTAGGAACACCTCGCTAAAGTCAGCCGGTCTAAAGCTGTAAATCCTCCTTCTTTATGTCGTCCACTTTATTTTAGGTGCTGACGGATCATGTTGGAGGGTGTGAAGTCGGGTTTCTAATTCTTTTGTCCACATGTAAGGAGTCCAACTCAGTCTAACGCTGAAGTATTTCACATGGTCTCCTCCTTTCCCTAAAAAGTTACCAGACTTTGGGCTAAAAGAATGTAGTTTAAGTTGCTTTTAGAGTCGACGTGGAACCCAGAAGTATGCTCGGGTTAAAGAGTAAACAGAAGATGTATGCCATTATATAATCATTCTACAGCAAGAGAACCGTGCTTGTAAGCAAACCCTCCTGTCCTGTACTGATGTGATTCTCGGTGTTCTACCTTATCGAGGTCTGACTCTATCAAAGAAAGTGTTGTTTAAGGTGGAATCTGTCACTGCCAGCCGTTACACAACCTGTGAAGGCGATACGCTCAGAAAACACGTCCCAGAAGGTGAAGGTTTGAACAAGCTGTCTTTAAAAGGAGTCGCGAGGTGACGTCAAATGACATCCTGTTGACAGGAAGCGTGCGTGGGGAGGGGGGAGGCGGGGGGTTACCTGTTCCCCAGGTGTACTGGCAGACACGACCGATGGTCCCTGATACATGAAGGTGGTTTACAGGTTTAGCTGATAAAATGACAGATATGGCAGCTGTTGGACACAAGAAACAGAGAAGGTGAAATCCAGAGTAAGTGAAGACGAGGGTCTGAGGGTCAGGTGTTGCAGAGAGGAATGTGGTTTAATTAAGTTAAAAGGGAAGATTTGATCTCTCCACCTGCAGCTTTGTTTTGATCCTGATGACATTATGGTGAGGATAAGAAGGAGGCAGTCCCGTCATTTTCCCTGTTAGTCAGTAACGCGTGACAAACACGAGGTTTTTGGCCACTGAAGTAAAGGAAAGTGTTCCATTGCGACGAAGCCAAACACGAATTTGACCTGGTTCTTTGGAATAAAAAAAGAGTTTTATGAGGGAATCTGCATTCAGTAAAGGCTTAATGGGATAATTCAACATGCAAATGTTTGTGTAGATCCTCAGTGATCCAGGTCATGGTGATCCTAACAGCTTCAGTGGAGGGTGACAGGACTTTTGGTTCTTGGACGCTTCGCCTCTCACTCAAAAAGCTTCTTCAGGTCTAACTGACTGATGGGGAGTTTCAGATTTATATTGTAACCCACAACTCACACGGCTCATGGTCCAGTAATGACCCAAGGTTTACGTACTTTACGGTGTTTATGGTTGTGCAAATGCCAGGTCAGGAATGACTTTCGATGTAGTTACGAGTGTTGAAATGTTGTGAAGAGAAACTACATTGTAAGTAACAGATAACTAGTATCATGGACCTCCTCCTGTATTCCACAGATGCCTTCACTTCACTCCTTCCTTCACATTTGCCTTCTGTTGAAACTCTTAGACTCAACATACAAATGCACTTAATCTCTTTATTTCGAAGACTGAGATGTCCGCATAGATATCAGTCTCACGTGTTTTCGGTACAGAGCCTAATTTAACATAAAGACTAGAATCAGAGGGAGACTGCTGGCCAGGCTCTGTCCACAAGCATAAAACACACCTACCAATACCTCGGAAAGTAGGAACTGTTTCTTGTTGGAATAGCAGTCGATGCGTGTTCAGCTTGTCTTTTCATCACAGGGAGCTTTAACAGATTTGGCGCCATAGAAAACATGAAAATGAACAAAGACTTACAAAAATGACAAATCCTTGGATAAATATAATCAGTTTTCAAATATGGTTGTGCAGTTATTAATTGCTGGGCATAGATATGTGATAGATAGATATGGCAAGCAGGTATTCTGTAAGTGTCTCATTTAATTGTGATGTTTCTGTATTGCTGAAACAACATATAGGAGTGTTTCCCCTTAGACACACTAACAGAAGTCCACATTTGGAGGTTGGATGGACAGTTGGAGACTACAGTTACTGTGCGGCACAAATGTTTTTGTATTATTTTTTTCATTTACTTTTTGTTCTTGTGTCTTCAGTCACTGTTTTTAGTTAAGTTTTAATGAAAACTACTTAGCTTTAGGATAAGATCACGGTTCAGGGTAATAGGCACTATGTCTTTTCTTCTAAGAGCCTCAGTAGAAGTCCACTGGAATTCTCTTTTTGGTACCTGAAAACATTTCACCTCACACCCAAGAGGCTTCTTCAGCTTTGACTTGTGGGTAGTCCTGGATATAAACCGTCACCCCCCAACTCACATGGCTAATGGCCATTTGATGACCCAAGACTCACATACTCAGAGATGTGGATGGTTGTAAAACTGGCAGGTCAACAGTGACCCAAGATGTTAATGGTGGTGAAAGTGTCTGGGGAGAGATGTCAAGACTGTGCTATAAGTACCTCATCAGTGGTGTTGTAGAGCCTCTCCTCTGCTTAGAGGTGCCCATTCCAGTTGAACTTAGTTGGCTTCTTTACACACATGGATTATTCAAGAGGATGCCGAAGCAATCTGTGTTACTTTCTGTTCAGCAGCCATCACAGTGGATGAGAGTGCATCTTCTTGTACAGCGTCATTGGATGTTTTGGCCTCCTAGTTTTGGTTTTGCAGCATGTTTGCAGCTGTTGCACACATTTTTCTGAGGATCTGGTAGAGACCAAACCAGGGTGAAAAGGAGAGTAAAACTCAGATGCCACCCTCATTCAATGATTGTGTTCCTTGTCCCCTAATGGTCATATATCCACCACTGCTTCACTTTAAAGTCCTATTTGCTCCAAAGCATGCGTCTAACACATGACTGCTTGATGTTCATTATTCTGTACAAATGTTTTGAGAGGGTGGAGGGGAGCACTTTTACGTAAATACACACACTATATAATTCACAGATTTACAACCACATGTGTGACAGGAACTTGGCCGCAACTTGGAAACCAGAACACCCCGTGTGGAGCTCAGACCTCCACCAGCGCTGACGGATTCCTAAAATTGCGACACTGCAGAGGCAGGGGCACTGCTATGAAAATTTAAGAGCCCCAAATGACTTTTCCCTCCACCCCCAGAGTTGATAGAATAGAAAAAAGGCACTAGAAAGTGAGGCTGTTTAACTGACTAATTGCTCATGTAGAGATTCCACCACAACACCAACGCAGCAGAATAAATATGGATGAAAAATGATAATCATGAATATCTCCGGATAAGATCAGGAGGAGAGAAGAAAGTGTTCCACAGAGCAAACAATTCGTTCCTTTCTTTTGAGACATCTTGCAAAGGATTGAAAAAAGACTTGATTCATGGAAATGTATAGAAAAAAAAAGCTATTTTCTCAGGAAAAGAGCTGAAACTGATTGTTATTTTTGGATTTCACAACCCTAACCTCAACTATCTCTTACCATGTTCAGATTTGTAAATGCATCACTAAGGTTTGTGCATAAAGATCTTCTTAAGTTTGCAGTAACTTCTACCATGTTTGTCTGATTGTCCGTCTTTGTAGATTCTCAATCATCCACGTCATGATAATTCTAAGACCGTTCTCTTTTCTGGATCTTGAAGATGTTTCTCATACAAGAGGCTTCTTCAGTTCTGACAACTGCTGGATAAGCAGATCTTTAGCAGAGATCAAAAGAACGGGTGACGCTCAAAACGGCAACACCTCCATCAAAACCCAAGTGAAGAACACAGGAGTTCACAGTCACAGTTGTTGGAAAGCATTTTCTTGTATTGTCCAGATGACGATGTCCATTCTGATCTTATTCATTCAGTCTGCTTTGTTTTGTTACCAGTTTACTGACTTTAGTTACTTTTAAAAATCAAACCAGTTGTGGGGTGGAAGGCTTGATCGTCAACTAAAGAGGGGTGTGGCAGAGAAAGTTCGCTGCAAACATTACCTCACGCTACTTTTTCTCCATTTAAAGGTGGATTTCTCAGTTGTTTAGTGTGAAACCCTCTCTGTTATTATGTGATCCAGGACTTCTGGGACACAAAATGTCTGACTCGAGGCGGAGGGTTTGCAGGCTGCCGTCCAGCCCTGCAGACACATGAATCGCTGTCTTTATGTAGTCGTGTCCAAGGCCTTGTTCGCTGACCTCGCTCTGCTTGTCATTCACTCCCATTTCCATACTGGAGATGAAGGCGGGAGGAGGGGAAACAAGGAAACAAGACGCATGACTTGACAAAGAGGCGAGTTTTCTTTAATGTCAGGAGCTGCATGAATTTGAAGCACTGGACACGACAAAGCTGAACAACGAAATTAAAATCGAGCTCTGTTCTCTCTGGTTTAAATATTTATGATGCACACGCTGTGTTTCGTAGTATTAGAGGGGTTGAGTTCACTTCAAATGAAGAGAGAATAGAAAACTTTTAATTAAAAGTTCAGTGAGACTCAAACTTGTCTCCTTTTTTTACTTTCCCCACCTTGTACTATTTTCATTTCACTCCAGCATGTGTTTAATAATTCATCGGTTTGATCTGCAAAGACAGAGTAAATGTGCAGCTGCCATGTAAAGTTATTCAAATATGTCTCTGAGGCCACCTGCTGTTCCTGAGAGAAAGAGATGACTTTCTTTCTGTTGAAGGTTTCTGGAGTTTAAGATCAACCAAACAAGCACTGAGAAGACTTTGACTTGTGAGTGAAGGTCACTCTGTTTTACTCCAGCAGTCACTTTGGCAGGTCAACACCTACAATGAAGTCCATCTATTATCTATACACCGTTTAATCCTCACTAGGGTCGTGGGGGGCTGGAGTCTATCCCAGCTGACTCAGGGTGAAGGCAGGAGACACCCTGGACAGGTCACCAGTCTATCACAGGGCTACACTTAGAGACAGACAACCAAGCACACTCACATTCACACCTACGGACAATTTAGAATCACCAATTAACCTCAACATGTTTTTGGACCTTGTGGGAGGAACCCGGAGAGAACCCACGCTGCACGGGGAGAACATGCAAACTCCACACAGAAAGATCCCAGGTGTCCTCACCGGACTGCGAACCGGCGACCTTCTTGCTGCGAGGCAGCGATGCTATCCACCGACACCACCTTGCAGTCCCCTACAATGAAGTGAAGCAGATAATATTTTCTTTACCTTACACCACTGAGCACCGAATTATAGGTCATTGCATTAGTATGCAGAGGTCTTAGAAACCAAATTCATCCCACAGCAGAACAATGAACCCTAGAATCCAGCCAGAGTCATGAAAAACTGTCCTTAAACTATTGATTTGGAACCCTACCAGCTTTTTGTCACGGATCAGTGAGCAGAGCATTAACCTGTCAGTGATGACCACAGTCTAAACCACCAACTATGTTCTCGTCACTGATATTAATAAAATATATGTTATTTGCTTTCTCAGCCCTTAAGGCCCAATTTTGTGTAATTTATAGTTTGGTGTTAGTCGATGCTGTAACTCTGAGGATGTGTAGAAGGAGCTGATTTTATGTTCTCGCTCTGACGGCTCTGTTATTGCTGCCAGTCTTCTTTTTTTTTATGACTTTGACATCACACAGCTGTCACTTCTCTGCACTTAACAGTCCGTTGACAGCAGTGACAGCTAAACATGTTAACTCTGTCAAAGTCAAACGGGCCAACTAAAATACCGGCGCTTAGTTTTGGTTCTCTGTGGTGCTGATCTGCGCTGAAGCAGAGGACATTGTGCATGGATAGTGTCATTTCCTGCTTTGAAACGGCCCAATTTCATCTTGTCTGGATGATGTGCCCTCTGCCCCCTGACCTTCTAACTGCTGGTGTGCTATAATCAGGATAAATCGTGCAGTTGAAGCCACTTTTGCTGGCGCACTCATTTAATGGCTGAACTGTGAATATGGAGCTGCCCCTGGGCTTAGCGGGCCAAGAATTCACAGAATGTCCCAACTGACATTGAATGGCGTGGCTTTTTTTTTTCCTTTTTTCTTTTTGGCATAGTTATGCACGACTGCAAAACACATAAATTCCTTCACGGAGCTAAATCGATGCACAATTATGACATAATAATGAATAAAACACCTTTGAATAAAATATCTTCTAAACCTTAATGGTGCAGTTCTGTCAATTACTGATGAGGCATTGTGCTTCCTTGAATAAGTTGCTGCCGTATTCTTTACCAACCGAAGCTCAGAAAGAGAGCTTAGAAAACACATCATTTGGTGAAAGCACAATTGCACAGGAGTCAACTAGCACTGCCAGATTGTTATCTACAGCTTTTAACAGTGATTGACAAAAAATGATGTGGATGCGGCTGGGAGGACCCGACAGTGTTGGAGTTCAGCTGCTAGAAACTGTTGGACATCCGGCATTTAAGGCAGTTAATCAGACTTGTGCTGTCACTCTGTGTCGTGGGTCAGTGCAGCTGGATGTCATCAGCAAAACAAGACACTGCAGAGTCTGTAGCCGTGCTAGCGGCTCACTGAGGCTGCACCTGGCCGCTGTGGCGCTAACAGTCACTGATGTTTACATGCTGGTGTTTTGCAGGTTTATTGTCAGCTCTGTAGTATTCAGCAGTTTGCTAAGAGCTGGAAAAACTGAACTTTTGGCCCAGTGATGGCACAAGATGAAAGAGAACGGACAACCAAAATGAGTACAGTTCATCCTGAGGGGAGCATGAATGTCAAATTTCACGACAAACCATCCAGTAGATGTTGAGAAATTTCACTCAAAACCTTAAATATTCTTGATGTCGGTAATAGAAGGAAACAGAGAATCACTGAAGTCAGTAGGGTTTATCATTAGGGGACCTTGAATGCCTTTATGTGGTCATGAGTTTGACGTTCTCATCCCTGGAGCCACAGTGGTACTATGGGCTGAAATGAAAAAAATAAAAACTGTAGTAATGCAGACATTAATGGTTTCAAGAGGACAAACTTGAATCATCCTGAGGACACCGTGACTTTTCCACACATTAGTTCGCAGTGATGAGATAACAGAACCAACAGTCTGAATGACCTCCCAGCCAGAATACTCACATATCTCAACATACACAAAATTAACAGAACAATAACAGCTGCTGGGAGACGTGTCGTATCTTGTGTTGGTTCCAGTTTCCACAGATTTGATCTCTTTTCTCCAAACTCATGGGAGCCTCAGAGGGTGGGTCGGCTTTTAGCCTTTCGCCCGGTTTCCACTCAGTGTTACATGAGGTCACCACATACTAACTAACAGCCTGCTTTGGCCTGGACTTACCTGGCCAAGCAAGGTCACAGAGGTCTGACTTTTTATAACTGCTCATAATTGCAAACATCTGGCTGTGACTGGATCTCTGAATTGAACACATTTTTCTTCTGAGCACTTTGTCTGAACGTCATCTTGGATCACTTCCTGCAGGTTGTCTCGACATCGGCTGCATTTATACTGTATGGAGACTAAACAGCTTTGTTATCAGTCTGTTCCCGATGGTTTCACATTATATGGTTTAGTACATAAATGCCAGAATCAATGAGAAATGTGCTAAAATGCTCAGATTTGGTTCAGCTGAAACTCTCCCAAGTCCAGTAAAGTGTTCATTGTTTCTGCAAGAACACTAAGAATACTGGACGGTGTCATAAATAAAAAAGGAACAATTAATTGATGATTTCATCACCAGCTATTTTAGTAATCAATTAATTTACAGTAAAAACTAACTAAAGAAATACAATAATAATAATAAAGAATTATAAATAAACATTTTCTTTACTGTTTTCTAAGATTTTGGAGACTGAATGATAATTTAATTGATTAAAAAGTTCAATTTGTCTGCAGCTCTTACATTTTTCTAATATATTCTGATGGATACATGGTGTGCTCTCCCTTTTTACACTTGTTTGAAAAAAGTGAGAGCGATTTTTCAGAAAATGTGAAACTCTCCAACTGAAGAGTTTATTATTTACATTGTGCTGCGACCAGACGGACTGAAAGAAAAGTCACATTTAGTCAAATGGTGATTTAATAGTAGTAATAATCTGTGCACAGTAGTTTTTGTGATGTCTGACACAAGATTTGTTATATGCAGCCTCAAAGTTTTCTTTTTTGGCACAACACAAAATAGGAAATGAAATGTGCAACATCTGAGCATTAATTTCACGGGTTTAAACATAAAACTAAGAATCACGAGTTAACACAGTGACAACAGATTTCTCTTGAAGGGTAAAAATCTAATCTCAGATCATTTTGAGTCTCAAGATGTTCGAACATGTCTTTCCCTCTCTGGTGTGAGTTGCAGCTAATTCCAGCAAACTGTCAGGACAGATTTTACTGTTGTTCAAGAGAAAAGTGTTTGTTTGATGCGCTCATTGCAAAATATATGGGAGGAACCATTTGACTTTGTTGTAGAGCCACGGAGTCCACAGAGGGAGGATGTTGGGGTGGATGGACAACACTTACATTTGTTCATTCAGGCTGGTGAGTCTGTGGATATTATTGGCAGCCTTTTGACTTTGTCTGCTGCAGTTTGGTTGATGGTTTAAAACTTTAGTGCTTTATTGTGTTTTGGTCTATCTCGGTCGGTGGTTGGCAGATACGGGTTTGTTAATGTCCGATGACAGTATCTGGACATCATGATGACATCTGATGTTGTGCTTACAGATTTATCGTAGCCCATATATTACAGCTTATGTGAAAACACCAAATCGCTCTGTGCAGCAGTTACTTTTAATTCATAAGTTTTCTTTACTCCAGCACCCATTTTCCAAAGTTCCCCGTTAAATGAAGCTTTAGCGTGTACTTCATGTGCTACTTCAGGTATGCAGCTGGATCTACAGACATTTCCATTTAAATCCAGTTTATTTCTTCAACATTAAGATAAACTTTGTTGTCCTTTGAGACATTTATTTTGGTGTCAGTCACTGTTACACACAACCTTCAATACCAGACGTACATAGCTGCATCCTTGTAACAATAAATATATTAAAAGGCTAAAGGTCACATACAGCGGAGCATTTCGAGCAGGAAGTTTATGCAGCATTTATTTGAAACAATGCAAACGTCAATAAAAACACAGAAGTATTGTGATAAGCTTAACAATAAAGCAATAAGACAGTAAGAAATTTGAAATGAATTTATATAGAAAGAAAGCTACAGTGGAAACAATTAGAAAACAACACAAAGGAGAGTATTGCACATGCTGAGGTATATATGTTTAAACTAGCAAATCAGAAAATTTGATCCAACGATCTTGTTTCTGCTTCATCATACAAAATAATGCATCAACTCAGTAAACAAGGTAAACAAGATAAACAAGATAAATGAATGCATTTCATAACAGCTGTTTATGGTGGGAAGGTAGTGGAGCGTTTGGCTTTCTGTCAGCAAAGTCCTGTCCACTGCTGTGACACGAAACAACACCAAACCACAGATTCAGAGGTCCAGACCCAGTTTTAGACAGAGAAGTAAAATAACACCTAAACCTCATGGCTGTCTAACTATCGCACACCTTCTGACGAGATGAGCTGTGAGTCCACCTCAGGCTGTGGACCGTTGGCTGGTTAACCCTGATAAACTAGAGATGACAGGCGTCCTCCACCTTTAGTTTTAATCTCTGGTGAGCAGATAAGTGTCCCAACCTCACCTCCATCAAGAATGTAAGAGATGAACTCAGGTGAGAGGCGGCTGACAGCCGGTGTCGTATTCAGGCGTCCTTCTCTTCACAATGAATGTGTGATAGATGTCTGGAATCCAGACAGAGCTGATGTGGGAGTGAAAAATGAAGGTGTTGCTCTCTGACCTCATCTGTCCTGCACAGAAACTTTGAAGCATTTCAATCTGAACTTTAACTGAAATGTGTTCTTAAATATTGGTGCTTGTTGTTTCGAGCTGTAACAAATGGTTCTTTTTAATGAATACACTGAGTGTTCTTACAATAATGTTGTAGTTTTTAAAATGTCCCACTAGATAGAAAAGATATCCATCATATTTAGTATTGTTTCCCCGAACAGTTTAAAACCCAAAGACAGAAGCAGTTCATGGGATGAAATCAAATATTTTTATTAAAAAATCAACCAACTTGTGTTACATGAAAATATGCAAGAAAACAAGAATCTCAGGGTGAAAACCTTGATTTTCCCTCGAAGGGGCTCTTTAAGAAGAGCGCTTGATTGTTATGGTTGTTTGGAGATGGTTCGGTCTGTGATCTTGGCTTGTTTGAGCAAATCTGGAGTCTGTTTTTGGCTTTAAGGAGCAGCCTCTCACTATATAAGTGTGTATAGAATAAATACAATAGTATGTTGTCTTTGGGTTACAAACTGCAGCTACTGATGCCACAAACAGCAAAACTTAACCTGATGGAATTTATGTAGTTTCAGTTCAAAATATTATTTGTGGCTCCAACCACAGGTGTTGGATTCATTTTTTCAAACACCTTTCTGTAGGGTGAGGCTAATTTTGTGGCAGCCAGCAGCTATAACTCACATTTCCAGGCACAAACTTTGTCACCTTAACTGACTGGAATTACACCAAACACGTATATTTGCTACAGCGTGCTAATGCTAATGGACATTTTGGAGATTTTGATTAATTTTAAAGGTAACTTTTCTTGGCTGAAGCCTGAAAACCCTTAAACCAGACTCTGAAGAAAAACTTGTCTCATTAGCAGCTGAAGTGTTCGTTAGCTTGTATTCATTATGATCACCTGATGGAGCGCTCCGATTGGCTCCCCAGAGGCTGATTCTCTAAAGTGTGCACACATCAAACACACATGGTGAAAGCGTAGGCGGTACACAGAGTGATCCCTATTCACCGGTTCTCTCTGGGGCATGAGGAAACTGTCGTGGATACACCGTGTACTTCGTATTTTTTAAATTAAAATATTAAACTGTGTCTGCAACAAAACGTTTTGCAACCAAGTCTGACATAATAGCCACAATCTCTGGATGAAAAATGCTTCATGGAACAACAACTACATGAAAAGTGCAGCATTTTCCAGCCCATAAAAATAACATTAGCCTACAGACACGGATGTTAAGGCTTCAAAACAACGCCTTCCATGTGATCACGTGTGTTAAGAAGTCGGTGTGTGTCCAGCTGATGCATTTAAACGTTGGTCGGAGTCTAAAACAAGCAAAATGTTATAAAAAGGTAGCTGGAGCAAGAGATCTCCTGAGTATCTATTAAACCCCAACAAGTTCTCATTGTTCTGTGTTTTGCTAACTGATTTCCCTCCTCTGGTTTCTCAGGGAGTCCTGCACAGGCGAAGGAGGAGGTGGAAGGTGGAGGCTCCGTCAGGTTGTCCCAGTCGTGCTGCTGTGGATGACTCTGCACAGGCACGGTAGGATTCTACGTCCATGCTGTTTAGTTAAACAGAGCTGCACTGGGAAAGCTCTGGCCAGATAGATTTTATCTTTATTTCCCTGTTTAATGGAGAAATGGAAGCCGTGTTGCTCTCACAGCTGTCAAACTGACAAAGAAGAGTCGATGTTGCAGACAGGAGGCATGGAGGCTTGTTTCACTTTTGCTTTAATTGAAACGGACCGTTAAGTTTATATCACATTGACAAACGCTTCTACTGTTTTTACACAAACTCTCATGAGAAAATTAACTGAAATTAAACTTTAAATGAGATGTTTTAATACAGTATATGCCAATTAAAAAGTCTTGTGTGTGTGTGTTGGGAGAACTATAAATGCTTTTGTCTTATATTTTTGGGGACCAATGTGAGTTTTAGACCTCGAAAGTGGCATGTTTTGTGCACTTTCTTTTTTTCTTTTCCTCACATGTTTTTGGGCATTTTCAGTCTTTGTTACAGACAGTGAGAGATGAAGATGCAACTATTGTTCTTTATTAGATTAAAACCTGGGACTTTCGTGCCTTTAAGGTGCACAACCTGCAAAAGTTTCTTGTAAACAAACAAAAGTTACACTGAGTTGTCCTGTGAACCTTGTGGCAGGTAAATGAAGAGCTGTGTTTGTATTCCCTGCACGAGGTCAAACACATTTCTGCCAGGTTTGCCCGTTGTCTTCAATCTGCTCCACGTCAACACAGCCTGCAGTTCAACCCAGTGGAAAAGTCCCTGAATTTTTCTTTGTGTGTAGATGAGTCACTACTGGCTGCATAGTTGCACCACAAACTGCAGATACTTGGTTTTTTGCAGAATCTGATAAGAGCAAACAATTTATTTTTGACAATTTTTAAATGGGAAAGCTTGAATAACGTGTGTTTACTGAAATATCGCAATTTAAGTTTAGATGCGGTTAATTTATCCGAAGGAACTGAAGTTGTTTTTACAGTTTCTGGCTCTGATAAATGGCGTAGCCGCCGGCGGTTCAGAGGATTAATAGTCGAGTGTTTGTGCGTGTTGTGAGTGTAGATGCGAGTGGTTTGTTGTGTTGCCCAAGAAATATGGTGAAGTGTGCTTTGCTGAGACAAACGACATCAGCGCACACCGTTTATTACCGTTATGCAGGCAGCGCTGCAAATAACGCCACAGAAATCAGTTTGTATTAATATTTCCTGGACAACAAACAGCTGTGAGAGCAACTCGACAAAAACTGAAAAGCTAAATGGCGACACATCGAAATCATGTGCAGCCTTTACTTAGATGCTGAACAGTGAATCCTGAACAACTGAAAGTCACAATTTAAAGAAGTGAAGTAAACTCTGTGTTCACTGTCGGCGTTAGTATGTGGACTTATTGAAGCATCAGATTGGAAATGAATCTAAATGGGTGTTTAAAATGGCAACACGGTGCATTATGAACCCATGACAATATTGAAACTGTGCTCTTCATGACATGAAATACTTCATTAAATTTAATTTTCTGATGTTTGTGTGATGATCCAAACTCAGAATTAGGCTGCACCATTAAGCAAAGTGCTCTTTTTAATTTAATTTTACAGTACAAGATAGTTTTCCATCCTGTTTGGGAAAGCACAGTCGATATTTGAAGTCACATGAACACTGTGCTGCACTTTATTGTCAAATGTTGTTTTTGCCTTCTCTCATGTCATTCATGTTTTCCATGCCGTTTGCCTGCTGTTGGGAAAAATGTTGCATCTTTGACTTCAGGAGAAATTTAAGGGAAGTTTTGCACCAAAGCGTCCTCGTGACAAATCGACGGGCGACCTGGAGACGATCTGTTAAACGGCTGCATTTCTTTAGAACGACATGGGAAAACCAGTGTTTCTCACAGATGCAGCGTTTTTCATCTGACAGCAGCGATTTATATGATTTACATCTTTCATTTGTGTCTCCTCTTCTTCCCATGTTTCCATCTTCCATACGCTTGTTTCCTCTTCCCTTCATCCCACTTTGTTGTTTTCTCATATTTTCCGTCCCTGCGCTCGAGCATGCCTCGCTCCCTTCATGCCTCCATTAACAAAACCGCCTGTCATGTCGCAGAAAAGTTCCGACTTTTTCATGAAATCTGCAGTCAGATATCTTTTCCGTCTGGTTTATTCTTTAATCACTGTCGAGAGCTTTTGAACCGCTCGCAGCATCGATACATGTGCAGCTCATCACCGGAATCACGCTTTGAAGCTTTGATTCATTCATTCCAAGTTTTGCCAGAAGTCCATCCTTCCACATCCACATGCAGCAGGGTTGCCTTCTATCCACAGCTGTGTTTTCACAAACACATTCATGAATGTTGTAGACATTTGATTTTCTTCAACTTCAAGAAGTTTGTCTGTCAGTGATGCATTCAATGTCACATTCCTGGGTTCAGCTTCTTGTTTGATTGGGAACCAAATGAATACGTTACGCCAGAAACCTGTTTTGAAGTCGAATAAAGTCTGATAAAATCTCACGGTTCATATATTACAAGTCACCACATGCAGTGATTTGGTCATTTGTTTGTTGTTTGATCGTTCCTCTGTGGTTTGTTCCATTTTGGACTTTTATTTTTTTTTGAAATTTTGGAAAGCGAGGCCACATGAAGGTTTTGGAAAGTTTTTTTTTTGGTCTGTGGGCTGCTTGAACCAACCACTTGTTCCTTTAATTATTTGACGCATCAGTAATTCCTTCAAACATTTGTTCAATCATCCGTTTGTTTGTTCCATCATTTGGTGCTCATTGATTTATTTTTTATGTCGATTGTTCCTTTAAATGATCTGTTGACCGTCATTGGTTGCTCAGTTTATTTGTGCCTTTGATCAAATGTTCATTCAGTGTTTTTTCTTTTAAATGTAGTTTATATTATTCGTCCAAATGGTCAGTTTGAGTGGTTGTTGACTGATTGTTAATTCATACATCTGTCTGCGTTGTCAATCATTCAGTTTGATTGAAGGGTCAGTCGCTCCTTCAGCTGTTTGTCTGTTTGTGCTGAATTCTGCATCCTCAGATTGAGAGAGAACACTAATCACCAGCTATGTGCTTTTGACCGTGTCAAGTTGTAGCTCATATATATCAGAGTGGTGTTACGCCCATGTACTGTCCATAAAGGTAGACGAACCCTCGGTGACGTCACCCATATGTTTCCTGAGGAGCAGCTTTTACTCTTCATCCGGCCTCGTCTTGGCAGCTCCTGACTTCCCTGAATTCCCGTCTAATGCAAAAATTGCTAAAGACGTGGAGCTAATATGGGCCATGCAAACCTCTCTGGGCCGTTTACTGTCTTGTGGTGGCACTTTCATGTCACTCAAAGTAACTACAACCTAAACTATACATAACTTTTAACATTAGTACAATTTAAACAAGTGAGTTCTATAAAATAATTCACCCTCTGTATTGTCGTCACAAATTGGAGCCAAAACCGTTCTTTGTACCAGGCTATAAATGGGTTTATTTCTGCTATAAATGTTGACATTTTCACATGGGGGTCTATGGAGATTGACTCCCTTTTGGAGTGAGCCTCTAGTGGACATTCAAGGAGCTGCACTTTTTGGCACTCCGACACTGTCTTCATTTGTCAGCACTGAAGGCTGCTGCTTGGTTGCACCTCATCTACACCTGTGAGGAGTTTGTGCCGCTGCTGTCGGGAGCAGAGCGTCTTCAAGCAGTTAATTCTGGTGTTAAAACACGTGTCAGGAATCGCACAACTTTATATGTGTCCACTCAAGACCACACAGTAACTCACAGGTTCTGTTCGTTCACATTGCACAGGTTTACATTAGTAGGAGTATGTTTATGTTGATGGCCTGTTGGACATTATGAACTCACCAGAATACAGCTGTATGCACGCTTTCATGAGTAAGTGAGGCGTTTATATCATTTGCAAGTGTTTTTCAGAGACAGGTGAAAAAAATAACAGTAAAAAATGATTGTCTGACAGTCGTGATGGCGCCTGAACATGATGCAGTCGGATCCTTTGTGCGCTGGATCTCATGAACAAGTTAAAAGTGCAGAAAGGTGCCAAAATAATCCGAAAAGCTGATTGCAATTCATAACAGCAAGTCTGTGCCTGCTGTAACAAATACAGCATGACCACACACACACACACACACACACACACACACACACACACGCACACACAGTAATTGAATATTTAGTGTTTCATTAAAGTTTTATTTTTAAGGTTTGGCAGAACTCTGTCTTTGGACAAAAGTTTGTGGACACACAAACCTTCGCTCATGCTGCCTCCATAACAGCCTTCAGCCTTCTGGTTTCTACACTGACAAGATGTTAGATTGTGCAGACCACTCACGTTCTTACACCCCAAAACTGTGAAAACTGTTGACGAGAGGCGTCTGCATACGATTGGCCATACTTTGAGCGGTGTTTTCTTTTCGTATTAGTGCTACGAGAGGACTGGAGGTAGTGAAGAAAGAGACAGAAGGCAGAGACCGATCTTGGCTGTTGATATTTTCCACATTGATGCCAATAGCGCTCATTAAATTGAAAAATTAAAACTCTTACACAAAGTGAGGCAGAGCAGGAGAGAGACAGATGGTCGAGAGGGGAGGAAAGTGTGGCGGCGAGCGAGAGACGTGAGGTGAAGAGGGAGAGACGGGAGAGAGAGA
Source organism: Stegastes partitus (assembly GCF_000690725.1). Taxonomy (NCBI): domain Eukaryota; kingdom Metazoa; phylum Chordata; class Actinopteri; family Pomacentridae; genus Stegastes; species Stegastes partitus. The sequence goes on along the minus strand of NW_007579365.1, from coordinate 100,820 downwards.
GTGTGTTTAATGTGTTTTCCATACCCTACCAGCAGCCTCGGGCCAAACCGAGCGGTTCACACACACTCGTAAAGTTCCCAGCAGTACCAAACCACAGCACACACACACACACACACACACACACACACACCTACACACACACACACACACACAAACGCAGAGGTTAGCGGTGGACGCTCTGCTTCTGGTGACAAGAACATAACCCACATGTGTGTGTGCTGCTGACCGGTAGATAAACTGCAGGTTTAAACGGTTCAAGGCCAGGAAACTGTAAATATCTCAGTGTGATGAAGGAGAAGAGAGAAAGAGGCAGACGTGAGGTTTGACCGAGCTCTTTGTCACCGCTTTTGTTCGTTCAGGGCGACACAATCAGAACTTAAAAGTAACCTCTGCAAACCTGTTCAAAATGCAAAACGTTGAAAATGTGAATGAAGCAAAGCAGGAACCTTTAAGAGTCTAAAATATTTCAGATGTTTAAGGGTTGGCATGTGTCTGATCGAAACTTTTGCTTTTAAATCTGCCCTCCAATTGTGAGATGAAGGCTTAAACACATCTATTTATACAGAAAAATAACCTTAAAATGTGTCCTAATGGAGCTGATAAGTGATGACTTTGTGTAATTCAGACATGGAGGCAGCTTGTTGAACCTGCTGTCCCAGTGGGCCTGTTTTCTGTAATTACATCATCCAGGCGTATGTACCTTGTGGATCAAAGACAGGGCGATAAAGTTAGCAGGGTATTTTTGTTGTTTAATTACTTAATTGTTACCTAAAACCAGTGAAACTCGGTGAATCTGGACTTTGTGGGACTCAAGAGCAAATTCCCCGCTTGCCAAGACAGCAGTTCAGTCCTGAGCATGTCTGACTTAATCCTCTACGCAGACATGTGAAGACATTTACAAAAAGGGCCACAGCATCCACCGATATTCGGTTTCTAACGGCAAGATTAGACTGTACAGAAAGTTGCAAAGGCTGTGTGTGGTATTGTATGAAGGAGAGCAGCTCTCTGACCAATTTCCAGCCGTTTTGCCTTTTTTTCTCTTGTGTTCTCCAAAATATCCTAAACAACTCCAGCTCTGAACAAAGCTGCAGCTCACATCTTACCAAACTGTCACGCCCCAACTATGGGGACTTCTAAATCTAACTTATTTAATGTTCACTGGATTTTTACTTTGAGTCGGCTCCAAACAAGTTGACACTAAGTCAGAAAGTCATTGGTGTGGCTGCTTGTAGTTCAAACAGATGGACAGAAAGTTTTTAGATCGCATAAATATGGATCTGCTCTAAACCTGTTATTACTTCAGTGTGAAACAACCAGGTTTAAATGATTTAATGTGCTTTTTTAAATAATTCAGTTACTCATAAGGCCACAGGAGATGGTTTGAGTTTCAGGAGAGTTTTAACATCATACAACTATTTGAACATCTTAAATTAGGAATGTCAATGATCAGTCGTTAATTAACTGCTGTTAATAATCAAATTAAACTATATTAACCAGTTAGACAGAAGTTGAAGGGCATATATGTCAGAAAATGTTATTTAGTTGTAATACCTGTTGGAGCCACCAGGTGGAATCTCTTAGCGTTTACTGCGATGGAGGTCTGCAAGTTGTGTCTATTATCATAGCGACCCACGTAGGCTGAAACTGTGGGCAGTTCCTTGTTGGCAAGCAGGGAGCATTGTGGGCTTTTGGCTATCAACAGGCCACCATGACAGAGATGTTGGTGGCGGTTAATGGCTTCCAGCCAGAGCTCACATATATAAGACGGACTGGAGTCTGCGAGAACAGTGTTCCTATTGTTGAATGGCTAATATCACCAAACGGCGTCTGTGGTTACAAATAACTATCAGGATATGAAAAATGTCTGCTGTACTTCATTTGCTTTAAGAATTAATCGACTATTGGTTAAGAAAATGTTTTAAAATTTGCATTCCTATTTCAAAATCTAATCAACTGAAGCAGAAATGACGTTTTAGTGGGAAACCACCGGCGAGCTGTAATTTGTTTTCTTGTTGTGATAAACATCATCAGCTGTCAGCGGCTATAATTCATCAGTTATTATTGTCAGCCGTTAACAACACTCCTAATTAATCTTAATTGTGGTTTGACCACAAAGAAGCGCTGCAGGCCTCGTAAATTTTCCCTGTGGTTTAAAAGAATCAGCGCAACGCAGCCAAAGCGACGTGAGAATCATAAAGCATCCAGATAGAATTATGAACACATCCTGCTGTGATGGATGGAAACTGCTGAAATGTCAAACTGAATCGAGGCAAACAACACAAAATGTGACAGATACAAAGCAGTATTTTTATGAAAAGAAGGTTTTGTTGGCCAGAAAACTTGTTGGGGGAGATTTTTAAGAACCTGGGATCTGCGTGTCACAAAGCAGACACTGACAACTGTAGAAATCTGATTAATTGAGTTTAAAATGATAATTTCATGGTCATTTTTCTCACTGTTTGGCCACTTTTGTCTCTCTGTATTTTTTCTTCTTTCATGGCCGTAAACCAAATCCAGTTACGATCCAGAGTTTGGAGACTGAAGGTGGAAAAAGGGGAGATCACGTAGTAAAAGACTTGTTGCTTTTTCAGCTTTTCACACACAGAATGATTGAGCTTAGAGGCGACAGAGATACTGAAGCTGATTTCGAGAGTCTGCTGTCAACAGGTGATGATTAAAATCACTTTGGCGGCGTCACATTTTCATGATGAAGTGACGTTTAACTCACGCTGCAATCACTGAAACTGTCCCAGCAGCCGTCCTCCTCCTAGTAAAATCACTCCTCCTGAGAGACCGATAGGAACCCAGAGCGGGTGGGAGAAGGTCGGTCCATACATATTTCATAACGTTTGGTGGGCGTGTGCTGGTGCTGAGGGCCATCCAGATTTTATCGGCCAGACTGCCGTCCTCCCCTCAGCTCTCATTTTTATCTGTAGCTTTCTTTCTTCCCTCTTTGTCTGTTTTTGTTTTTCTCCTTTTGCAACCAAGTACGTCGGCGGTTATTGTGCTTTACTTGAGCATTTCCATTTCACTCCTCTGAGTCTTTTCGGCTCTGCTACTTGTGTTTAATAGTTGTAGCAACTGCCTACTTTTTAGTTGAAATGCCTGCCAAGCATCTTGTAAAACATACTTTATTGAATATGACGCTTTCTTATAAATGAAGTGACCCAAACTGCCAAAAAAAAAGCCAATGTGAGGATTTTCTTGTGGTGATTTTAATTCAAATTTGTTACAGATTTCATGATTTGGACTGCTTGTCGGACAAAACTAAATATTTTCCCTCTAATAATCTGTTGAAAGAAGATAATTATTATTTACAGTCCTATACAGAGTAGTTAAAAATGAGCTCACTCTCAAATAGTCTATTATTTTTTTATATTAATCGCATAAGTGGTTTATAAAATGGTCAAAAATGTCCATCAGTGTTTTCCAAAACCCGAGATGACACCCTTAACTGTTTTGTTTTGACCGAAGACAATCAGTTTACTGTCATAGAAAAAATGAAGGAATGAGAAAACGTTCAAATTTAAGAAGCTGGAATCAGAGAAGGTTTTTGACTTTTTTTTCAATGATTTTTCAACGACTCAGACTGATTAATCGATTATCAAAAAAGCTAATTAACAGTCGACAACTAGGCAGTTCATTGTTGTGGCTCTAATATTCAGTCCAGGATGCTTATCTACACTGGAGTATCTTCACAGTGTGGTATTTCTTATTATGTCAGGTTAACAATATTGCCAAAGCATCAAAATAGTGTAATTCCTTCAAAAATTAAAAAGAAAATATAAGCAATAGGTGGAATAAAGAAACAGAATAAGGTGCTAAAAATAATCTTGGCTTGTTTCTCTTTGTTTTTCTTCATCACTTTAACTTGTCTGAAGTTGCCTTGTTTACTTTTGTCTTGTGTTTTGTTCTCCTTCTGTTCCTTTTGTTCATCTCTAGTTCTGCTGTACATCATTGAACTTCTCGTTATCCATACTCTACTGCAGCACGGCGCAGCTCTCCACTGACAGTCTGCAGTCTGATGGATTTTCTGCGCATTTTTAACATGGAGCTCTATGAGGACGGGGTCACCTTTAGAGCTAACCTCTAGTGGCCATTTGTGAAACTGCAGTTGTTGGTGCCATTGGCTTCGTGTGTCGGGACTGACAGTTGCTTCTTGTAAGTGACAAGAAATTGTCACAGAAAAATACCAAGTTTTAAGGTGATTTAGTAACAGTGTCCCCGTGAGAGGTGGTTCATCAGAGAGCGCTGACTATTGGTTTTTACTTCTAGCAGATCTCTTAGCCTTAAGTACTGTTTATACCTAAAGATACGCTGATCATAGATACGAAATATACCGCAGCATCATTTGAAGTGATGTCGAGAGTAATGACAGGTGATAGAATGTCTCATCGTGTTCATCAACGAACAAGGAAAACATGCAGAAACTGTTTAAAGTCACTGTACCCGACCAAGATAGAATGTGTCAGTGAGCATTAGAGGTGTTAGGAGTCGAGCCAGGCTAACTGTTTCCTTCCAGCCTAATGCTAAGCTAACTAGCTGCTAACTGTATAGGTTCATATTTGGTGTAAAAGCATGAAAGTGTTCTCTTATCTGAATGTCAGCAAGAAAGTCAGAAAGTCTCCCAGATTCATCAGTGAGATCGGTTGGGTATGGAAGAAAGTGTTTATTAAAGAAATCACATCAAAAGCAGCGTTGATCCAGATTCACTGAAAAAAAGTGAAAGATCTATTAAGTCTTAAAGAACGTGCAGACTACAGACTTTCTTCTGTCAGACACGTGAATAAGTTACTGCTTTGTGTTTGTGTCTGCTGTTGGGTAAAACTTCAAAAAAAGGATCATTTTGGCTCATGCACCGCTCCGCCTTAAATGTTTCATCAAGAACAAACAAGGTGATACTCTGTCCTCTCTGCTGCTTCCTCCCCTTCTTCTTCTCTCCTGCTTGATCATTTCTCTACTCCATTGCCTTTCACCTCCTCCCCCCCGCCTTCGAATGCCGCTCTCGATTATCTCCTAGTGAAAGACGAGAGGATGAGGACGGGGAGGAGCAGAGACACCTGGGAGCGTGAGTCAGCGTTCACCTGGAGAGAAAGAGATCATTTCCCTCATTATAACCTGCAATTACTGTGAGCCAACTGAGCCGATCGGCGCTTATTTAAATGCCACTGTGCTGTGTTCAGGTGCATCGTTGGTTTGAAACTCAATCAGAAAAATGGTGTTTGAGGAGTTGATGTCTGGAATCTGTGGAGGTCACCCACTCGGCAGGTTGTTGTCTTTTAATGTCTTCTCAAAGACATCTGGTGGCTGGAAGTTGGTTGGAAGTGGTATAGACTAAAAGTTAGTACAGTCGTGATGCGATAATGCGACCCTTAACAATCCGGAAACCTTGTTATCCAACAGGTTTTTAGGAAAAACGAACGGAACCCATGAAAAACAGCCTTAACAGACCGACAGCCTTGGATTCTGACTCTGACATGATATTTTATGTCACCAATAAGGATAACAGTGTATTATCTGACTGAACAATCCCACAGATTGGCTACGTTCAGACTGCAGGACTTGATGCTCAATTCAGATTTTTTTGTGAAATCTGATTTTTTTTGCGAGTTTGTTCACATTTCCAATTAAATACGACGTGTATGTGATCTGCTGTGTGAGGACACAACGACGTGATGCGAAATGTGATTCCTCCTTTACTTTGTCGTGTTTACAGCTGAGGAATGTTGAGTTCTCCAGTGTTACGGAGCTATTATCCCCATTCAAACATTAATTTTGCTCTTTTATGACAGCTGCTTTTGAGTGTGGGCGTTTGGGAACGCGACACGCTCTTAAGTTCTGTGGAGGAGTTTGTTTCGAGCATGCCCGGGGGTTTATTGGGTTTCTGCTGTGTACAGTAGTCTGATCCTGATAAGTCTTAGATTGTAATCCAATTAAACCCTTAAGAGTTTCAATATTGAAGCCTTGGTGTTGAAACCTGTGGCTAAATTAGTGTTTAGCAAAGGTTTGTCTCCGGAGAAAATACCCCTGAAGAGTTCCTCAAAGGAACTGTCTGTTTGAAACCTTTGAGGCTTTGTAACTGGAAGAACGTCTCACAGCTCCTTAAAGCAGGTTTAATTTTCACAAAGCGTGTATCTGGTTCCTTTTGTGCTGCAGACAGATGCTGCCCACAAAGGCATTCTTAGATTTCATCAAGCACAGGAGGCTGTTGTGCCTTCAGTCGGTGGAAGCAAGTGCATGTGGGTAAAACTAGCGTTCGGCTGGTAGGAGAGGAGGAAGGAGAGCAAAGGCAGGGATCAAGAAGGAAAGCAGCCGAGTGATAACAACAAAGGGCTGAAGGAGAAAGAGGAATGAAAGAGGGAGTAGAGAGGAATGCAAGTAAAAGAATGCGAGAGAAACGCTAGAAAGGACAGAGAGGTGAAAAGAGAGAAGGGCAGGTTGATGGAAGCCAACTAATCTACAGGATTAGTGTCTGGAAACGACTGAGGGAGGCAGAGGGCGTATTTTTAGTATATTTGCTGAAGAATATAAGTTATCAGCTGAAGTATCACTAAGCTCCCGGGGTCACGCCGAAATGCCAGCAGCGCACTGATAGCTGCTCGGTAACAGATACGACTGAGAAAGGGCAAAGTTTCTGAATTTTTAAAAATCCTTCCTGCCCTTTTCTCCTCAGCTTTTTTGTTTCCTGGAACTTTTCAATCAGACTTCCTAATTTCAGGGGTCAAAGCAAAGGTTTGTCTCTTTCATATGAGCGGTTTGACCTTTGAGCTCCTACTTTACTGTTAGCATCTTACACGGTCTCCTGAATATAATTCTACTGTTTGAATAACTAAAAGTTTCTGCTGATAAAGGGGCTTAAATCTTTCCAGCGGCTGTGTAAAATTTGAATATCAGGGCGATAACTGGTTGTAAATTGGGTCACCGGCAACTACGTGCAAATATGCAAAGCAATTCGATTCCCCACCTTTTCTTCTACAGATATAAAATCTATCAGATCTCAAAATGCTTGGCGCACAGTGACAGAAACAGGTTGGCTGGTATTACAGGAAGCCAAAGAGCAGTCAGAGTGGTTTTACAGGAAATATATTGTCCCGTCATCATTTTAAACATACTATCTGCTCTTTGGATTATTCAGGACAGTATTGGACAGACCTGCAGCTCTTCTCCACTTTAATGGTGGTGCCTGGGGAAGATAATGGCAGAATGATTGCTGTCACAGTGAACAATTGTGAAGCAGAGCGTAAAAGCTTCTCTGCTTCAGGAGAGGCTGATCTTGGACAAGTCTAATGGTGTGTTCACATCATATGGGACGGATGGATGGTGATGTGGAAGATTTCTACAGTTAGGACTTTCAGTGTTCACATGACGAGACCAATCAGACGGTTTTATGACTCTAGTGTGTGCATTGAATTAGGGTTCAGTTGACTTGAATGGCAGACTGTGGTGTCCATGTTTGTGTTTTCAGGCATTTAAAGATGGAAATTCTGGAGACAGACCTTTGAGAATTAGCTAGCTAGCATAGTTAGATAGCATGCGCCAGGTTTACCGGCCCTCAGGTTTGCCTCCTTTGGCAATATTTGGCATTCGTTTTCGCATTTAAATTAGCGCCACAAAACTCTGTATGACCAGTGTAAATCATCTGACTGCCATCCAAAGCAAAACAAAAAACGATTTTGGATACCTTTGACTGTGTTCCACTGTGTAAGAAAGGTTCCAAACAGTTCATACGCTCAAGAAGTAGGAAAGTAGTCGTAAAGGTTTTAATGTTCTAACGAGATGCACTTTCCTGCAAAATCAGTCATTCAAGAAAGATTATTTTTTTAACCAAATCGTTATGAGCTCACCTGGTGAACATTCCTCCACGTTTATCAGATTATATATATATATATCGCAGAAAAACAAACTATTGCAATACCGCTTTTTTCCAACAAGCTGTTGGTACAAGACACAGTGCTAAGTTAATTGAAAACAAACGGTGTCCCCATGCCACCTTTCCCACTCGGCAGATCTCCCTTCAGTGAATAAACTATACACTTCTCTACACCCTTCACTCCTCTACTCATTTTTCAATGATTGCTTCTTCTTCTTCTTTTTTTTTTAAAGCCACACAGCCAGAGCTGCAGCACAGCCAACCTCCTGTCTCCCACAACAGCCACAAAACAAAGGCCTTTTGTTGTGCGTCTCCGTCAGATGGAGTAAATGAACAGTAGTTTGGGTTGCAGTGTACCCACATGTCGGGGTTCCTGTTTTCAGTCGTCTGTGTGGGAACCGCTGCAGCAAACAACATCCCCCAGCATGTCATCAGCGTTTTCAGCCGCAACTTCTGGCTCCTCGCAAAATGTCATCACTCTCTTCTCTCGTTTTACCAGCTGCTGTGTTGAGTTAGGTGACAGGCAAAATGAGTCAGTCGGGCAGAATGTGGAAGCAGAAAGTAGAAGTGTTCGGTGGATAAGTGATTATGAGTCCAGCGCCGTAAAAACCCGGATTTTCAAACGCACCATTATGTTGACTGTAAAATTAGTGCAAGTTTTTCTCCTTATTGCCAAAGTTCTTATCGTTTTTGAAGTGATGCACATCTTAACGACAGACCAGCTCCGGCGAAACCTCAGAAATATGCTTGAAAATCATTTCCGTTAATTGGCAGTTAACACGCACTCATTTGTAAATTTTATTAAAACCCTTCACTTCCTCCACCCTGTAAAACTTAATGAGTGTTTGGAGTTACAATATTCGCCGCAGTGATTAGTGGAAAAGTCCATCTGCTTCAGCCATAACTCATGACTTTCTCTGCAAATAAGGCTTTTATTAATTTTGTGTGAAATATGAAAAACAGTCTGTGTGAGATTTCATCTGTTTCTGGGTTCTGCTTGTGAGAAAATTTGGCCAAGAGGGAGTGAATGTCTCCCAAGAGGTTGTGAGTGTGTTTGTGTTGAGTGTATTGTTTAAATCATCAGCATTGATTGGGAGGTGTTTTCAGACAAAAGACCAATTATTTCGTTCCCCCAGAATGTCTTTTCATTCATTATTTTCCCATTAAAGTCTTTGTATCTTGTTCTGTCGTAGAGATTTGGGAGGATCTTGTAGAGAGCATTCCTGTCTTGTCAAGAGAAAGTCATAATTAGCATGGATGGTCAGGGACAGTTTAACTTTTCTCCTCTGATAGTTATTTAAGTTCAATAAATATTCAATTTGAAATATTCGAAAACAAATCGTAATTTGAGGATTTGTGTGCTTCTCTTTGTCTCACACCATCATGAACATTCATTTTGTATTTCAGACCCATGATGGTAATTACTTTCATAATTCAGAAATTAAAACGGATTTCTTCATAATGAATGTGCTGATTAGTTGCGGTAAAGCTGCTGAGCAAGTTTCAGTTCTAGTAGAAGCAGCAAAAGTGGAAAGATGATTCAATTAACTCGCTCGGTCAACATTTTGAGGACTAAGCGTTCAGAAGCGGGTCGGGATGTGCCAACACACCTCTGCTGTGGATTCAAATAAAGAAGTCCCCCTTAAAGTTATATTTGAAAAACTAATTCAATTATATAAATGTTCCTCAATGAAACTGTGTGTCGAGCTGGAACGAAGGCTGCACTTCTGCAGAGTCTGTAATTATAAAGGATGAGGAGAGATGAGACAAAGCAGCCTTTTGTCGCACACACACACACACATAGTCGGCTCAAAGTAAAGCCAGTAATTAGCAGCTCAGCGCACGCACACACACACACACACACACACACACACACACACACACACCTACACACACACACACACACACACACACGCTGCTGGTCATTAGCTTCAGCCTCGGAGCCAGTTGACGTGTTTCACACATTAAACGAATGTTGATAATTACAGTGACATGTTGTTTGTGCGAACCTTGTCGTGTCACGAGATGTTTTCAGGTGTCAGGAAGGGTTGGAGGGTGGATTAGCACAAATTAATGAAAGCGTGACACACAAACACACACACACGTTGGTCTTTTCTATACTTCTTGTTGGCGTACTGAACCCCTCAGCCTCCTTACTGTAACCATCACAGCTAAAGGCCTAACCGCAAACCCTTTCCCTGGATCCGATTCTAACACATCCATAAAAGACCAACCAAACTGTCCAAAACATACAGAACCTTTACCTAAACTCAACCTCAGCCTCACCTCACAACCAAGTCGTCACCCTGAAATCCAGTGATTTGCATTAAGGCAGAAGGTTTTCACAGTGGGCCTGTGTACACAGATGTGTGTCCCCGCAACATGAGCAATACAAGTACACACAGACACGCACTCAGTAGCTCATAAAACAGCAGGCCATCCCAGTAGCCTGCGCCCAACCTGATCTCACTTCTCCCTTTAAACAAAACAGCCATGCACACACATGCGAAGAAAAGGCACACACACACTAACACTGAGGTGTGAAGGCAGTTTGGTCATGGTTTTACTGAGGCACACAAACAACTATAAATGAGTTATCTGAAGGCTTTTCAGCTTCATATTTTAGTCTTCTGGGCACATTAATACGCTTTTAAATATAAGCTGAAAAAAGTACGTTTGCTGTGTTCAGTTGCGAAGAATCCATCAGTTTCAGTTTCCACTCTTGTGTTGACAAAGCTTGTCAGTAACACTATAGAATTTTGCAGAACAACATCTATCTGTAGTACCTGTAGCATGATTAAACCTTTTAATGGTTCTGTTTAGGCTCTTGCAGCTCTTGGTTAAGGTTTGAGAACAGTCCAAAAACATGTTGAGGTTAGTTGGTGGTTCTAAATTGTCCGTAGGTGTGAATGTGAGTGTGCTTGGTTGTCTGTCTCTAAGTGTAGCCCTGTGATAGACTGGTGACCTGTCCAGGTGTCCCCTGCCTTCACCCTGAGTCAGCTGGGATAGACTCCAGCCCCCCATGACCCTAGTGAGGATTAAGTGGTGTATAGATGATGGATGGATGGATGGACATCTTGAGGAGAATAAGCATTAATGCCATGACTGAGCATTTCCACATTAAACTGCAGTGGACCAATGACAGTCTCACAAACAGTGATTGAGACTTCTGAAGTTGCAAAGGTAACAGATCTAAGGGTTCAGTCCTATCAACTTGCAAAGTTCAGGAATCAATATTACTCTTCAGGATCGGTTTCCTGTTTGAACCTGTATGGCTGGATTACTCCAGTTTGACAACTTGTCATTGTGTAGCGTAAAGTAGTTTTACAATGTTTGAGCAGAGTTGTAGGTGAGCTGGTGTGCTGAAGCTGCTGGGATTATTATGTATGTAACTTTGATACACAGCGATTCATTTCTACGGCTTAAATTCATGACCAGAAATGGACTTTAAAGTTATGCACAATCAGGGTCGTGGCCGATTGTGTGTCAGGTGGGTGCCGTCCACGACCCACCTGATCCTCAACCAAAGTGCTTTAGGCCATGGTCGGGTCTCTGTTGTGAAAATCGAGCCGCTTTGTACGCCCACCATCCACCCCAGCCTCCTCCTGACGACTACACTGCCACTTCTAGAGATGGTGCTGAGAGGTCATCCTGGTGTTCGAGGTGTCATGTCAGCAGTTTGCGGACCAAACATCAAAAGGTCCAAGGTTTTATTAGTGTCCTTTTAGTCTGATTATTTCCTTCTATTTCATTCTGCACACTTTTATTCATAGCATGTGTGTTGTGCATCAGTCACTGGGTATTTTCACACTTTTACTACTTTCTAATGCACAGCAGACACACTGAAGTGTTAAAAAAGAAAAAAATCATTTTTCTAAAGATTTGACATCCATTAACATGCTTCAATCAATTTGTAGCCCGCTTCTGATTTCTGCTTCAAACATCTCTCCCCCCAAAAAATTATTCACAAAAATCAAAGAGGGGTTTTTAAATTTACGTCTACTTCTTTATGACTTTCAAACTGTAACAAGAGCTTCAAAGAGGAGGACTAAGCTGCACATTTGGTGCAGATTTGTGAACCTGGTTTCTCTTTACCGAAGGAAGGAATCAAACGGAGAAACTCTTCAAAGACTCGTAATGGCTCATTATGGAGCTTCTGTCATCTGTAACACAGAGAGGAGACTCAAGCGAACATCGCACACATTCGCACAAACACATGTACTGGCTGTGTCTTATCTCAGCTAGTTAGACCTCTGGGACTTCATCTCACCGTCCCCACGTCTCCGCCCAGCTCTTTACTTTACATTCCCTTTATCCTTTCGGTCCTTTCATCTCCTTTTCTTGACTTTCATTACCTTCCCATCCCATGTTTCCCTCGCTTTTAATTTCTTCATCTTCTTCTCCTTCCTTTCCCAAACTATTTCCTTCACCCTCCTCTGCGATCTTCATTAATATTAAAAACATGCCGCTCATCAATTTCACTCCCGTCACTCTTTTTCTGTGCTTTCATTCTTCTCTTAATGTTCCTCATCACCTCTACTCTTCCTTCCTTTCCCATTTCTTCTATCCTTCACTCATCTCCTATCCTCAGATCTCTCCTTTCCTCTCAGGACCGTCTTTCCCTTGTCTTCTCTCCTTCCAATGACCCAGATCACAGCTCTGAATAAACCCTCTGTGTATAAATAAAAGTTAATTAACAATTTATTCATTAACTTCGTCGGTTAAATCTGCCGATAATTTGAGGCGTCATCACATATCCTGTAAATAAATTCAATTTGACTTAGCTTTGATTATTATTTTTTTGCTTTAATCTAATTAACACACAATTTTATAGCAGTCCGCAGAGGAAAATGCGAACACAATACCGTCAGGGCCGTGAAATATTAACATCTCAAATTAATTCCTAAACGGTGGAAACATCTTCCCTTCAGTGTGCGACAAGCTGCCGCCCCTGCACTGCCAAAACCAACCACCCATCTAAATGTAAATGTGAGCGCCGGTGCCGACACTAATCCTCCAGTCATTACACACTCGCTTTATTAATGACTCCACTGTTAACTGAGACGCACAGCGGAAACAGACGCTTTCTGTCCCGACTCTTTTCATTAGTTACCAGTCCAGCTGCGGAGTGTCCTGTTCGTCGGTGAGCGAAGGAGAAGCTGCAGAGTTTTATACCTGCAGCAGTGAAGGTGACCTTAAGCCAGAAAGGGAGGAATCCATGTGTCACTGTTGAGATAACAGCGAGCAAATGGCCGAGCTGAACGCACCCCCGACAGAGAGACGCAACAAGTGTTTGCCTTATTACTCTGCTGAACACAAGCAGGAGGAGAGGGGAGGAAACAAGTGGATAGGAGATGAAATGAAAGGAGATGAGGATAGAAGAATACAGGAAAGGAAATGAGATGAGATGAGATGAGATGAGATGAGATGAGATGAGATGAGATGAGATGAGATGAGGAGAGGAGAGGAGAGGTAATGGGAGGAAGATATGGCGAGGAGATGAGAAGAGATGGGGAGAGGAGGGAAGCCGACATGCACAGAAGAGGAAACTAGAGAAGCAGACAAGGAGAGGAGATAGAGGAAGAGATGGAGAGAGGAAGGAAGTCGACATGAGGAAAAGAGAGGAGAGAAGAGGAAGTCAGCAGAGAAGAGAGGACAGGTAAGAAGTGGACAGGAGGGGAAATGAGAGCAGGAGGCAAGGAGAGAAGGAGAGGAGAGGAGAGGAGAGAAAGCGAGTGGAGAAGATAGGAAAAGAGACGAGAGGAGGGAAGATGAAAGGAGAAGATCTAAGGTGTGGGGAGTAGAGGAAAGGAAAAAGAAATGAGAAGAGAGGAGATTGGGCAAAGAGAGAGGAAACAAGTGCACAGGAGGGGACACGAGAATGAGAGGAGATGGAGAGAGGAAAGAAGTCGAAGTTAGCTAAAGAGAGAGAAACAAGTGGGAGACGAGGGGAGAGGAAACGCGAAGAGATAATAGAATAGAGTGGAGAAGGCTAGGAGAGCAGAGGAAAGGACACGAGATGAGGAAAGAAGGAGAGAAGACGAATCAAGTACAGAGGAGAGGAAGGTGAAAGGAGAAGTAAAAAAGAGGAGAGAAGAGAAAACAAGTGGAGAAGAGAGGAAGCAGGGAGACAATGAATTAAGAAGAGGAGACAAGGAAACAAAAAGGAGAGGAGGAGGTAGACGAGAAGACAAGAGTAGAACAAGAAGAATATTTGATAGAAAGGAGGAGTGGAGAAAAGGAAACAAGCAGAGGATAGAAAACACAAAGACAAACAATATACGAAGGTAAAGAGTGAGAAGAAATAAGAGGTGACGTGAGGAAAGGAAAGAGAGGAAACAAGGAGAGAAGATGAAAGGAGGGAAGAAAATAGAGGAAAAGAGAGGAGAAAAAAAAACAAGAGAAAACAGGAGGAGAGGAAAGAAAAGATCAGAGTGGATGAAAAACAAGCCCATCCCAGTGAATTATAACGAAACAGCAGCATTTCATTTGTTGTTTTCCACCTCAGCCACTCCCACCATGAAGTCATCGTGTTGCTCTGAATCTAATCTCAGCGCCGAGCAGATTATTGTGAAACAAATGTCTCCTCATTTCCCACATTTGGTTATCAGCACACTCATATTTGCCTGGGAGGACTTCCTCTCTGCTCTTACGTTTTCCTGATTGGTCAACACACACACACACACACACACACACACACACACACACACACACACACACCTGAGCTGTCAGTTGTGTTTTTCTGTCAGTTTTTATCAGCCGCACAAAGCTGCCAGAGAAATGTCATCAGAGTTATAAAAGCAGAGCAGTGAGAAAAGAGGAAGAGTTGACTGTGTGACACAGTTAGTACAGCGCTGATGATTTCGAGGTGTTTATGAGAGCCTGTTGACACAGTCACAGCAACAAAAAAACAAGTCTGCATAATGTAAATCATTGATTTTAGGGTGATTACGTGGGTTACACCGGGTTCAGGTGAAGGTAGCGACGAGTGGGGACAAACATCCCTGTCAGCAGCCTGCTGCTCTCCTGGAGGCTGAGAGTGGAAAAGCCAAAGTTGTCTTCAGGCTAGAATCAAATTATGAACTTCATGATGGAATTACTGCTGAAATGTGAAACTTTTCTCAGTTTAGAATTTGTAATTTAGTTCCATGTGCATGGTGAGGTAGTGTTGTAGGACACTAAGATCGGCACATTTCCTCCAGTTTCACCAAATGCTGCTGCAGGTTTCTGCGTCAACTTTTGCACAGGCTCATTCTGACCCTATAACAGCATCCAGCCTGAATAGGTAGTTTAAATGGCATTGGCTTGGATTATACGTCACGCAAAGCCTCACGATTCAAACAGTGTGAACTCATTTTTAAGAGCCCATATTAAGCACATTTACAGTCATAATTTGACTTCTGGGGTGAACTAGAATATGTTTACATGCTTTGATGTTCATAAGCTTTCGTTTTAGCTCCTGTATAACACATTAAAGGTAAAAGCAGACTAAGTCATCAGCAGTTTCTTACCTCCTCTGTTGTTCATAGGGGAATATACTTGTTTTAATCACTATGAGCTGCACACTGCTTTTACTGTAAAGCCAGCATTATACTTTATGCACCTGTGACTTTTTGAGCTTCTGCTATGGTTTAATTAATCATTTCCTCAAATATGTGAGAGTCTGCACGGAGCCCAGAGTTTGTGTCCAGGCAGCAAGTATACGACAAGGGCAGTACTGTGTATATACAGAACCATAGTCTGTATATGACAGATGGGTGTAGCGACTGGATGTCCCCCAATGGACATAAACTACCATTCTACAGCCTCAAGTTTAGCATTTGCCATCTTGTTTGTTTGAAATTGGACATAACCAGTGAGGGTTAGTTCTGACTAAAGAACTAGAAGACACTATGCACTGTGATACAGCCTGTCAATTACAAAGTAGCCTCGCCTTAAAATGTAATCTAAAAACCCATCATGCTGTATTCAGGAAGCCTTTAAACTAACAACTAAGACTATAAACTTATCAAGAAAGCGTTTATGGAGATAACAAATCAAGTGAAAAGTAGGATCATTCTCTCATAGCCTTTTATACAATCTGACCTCTTTTTGTAACAAATGGAGCCGCCCCCTGCTGGCTGAAAGAAAGAATGCGGGTTTAAGACACTTAACTGTGGATTCACTTTTTAGAAACAGAGGCTACATCCATCTTTTGTTGCCAGCAGTCTATGCTCAGAAAACATAGACGTTGATCTCATGCGTATGTATACTATGGAGTCCTCCAAGTGGACTGGACAGTAGTATATTACCAACGATGTGTCCACGGTGTCTGTAGCTGTCTGTGTCATTCTGCATTATAACTAAGGCTTCAGAACCCAATAAACAACAAGCCTTCAAGTTTTTAATGTTTTTCAGTAAGGTGTCAATGCAGTTACCTACAGTTACTGTCACTTCTTGTGTTGGATGACAATGGATATCAAACTTGATATCCAGAAAGCAACCGTGTCCGAGAACTTATGTTCATTTGCAGGAAAGTAGCAGGAATTTGCAAGTACAGTTTGAAAAAACACATGCATTTGCATTACATTTTCTGTCATGATAATGAGGAACCACTAAATTAACATATTCAGCAAGTCACAAACATGTTGAAGTTGGTAAGATGTGAGTAAGATGCTGACTTTAGTCCCATCAGAATATCTCATTTTGCGGCAAATAGAGGAAGACGATGGTTTGGTCTGATACACAAAGGGTCCACTGTGACTTATTAAAGTGTTTTTGTTGACTAAACCCCTGACAGGAGCGTGGATGTGAAGCCTGGTCTCTGGTGTGTGTGTTTTCTACTGTATTTCAGCATTTTCTCCTTTAGGAATCAGTCAGGTTTTGGTTTCTGAAGGTCAAGTTTCAGTAGAGACCCTGAATGAGAAGTTCAGCCAGAAGCTGAAGACTGAAAACCATCTGTATTGTTTTTGTTGTTGCCTTTTCTGCCTCTATCTGCAAATATAATCCAACTGAATTGAAGTTCATAGCAGCTCTCTGGTGGTTGGCAGACAGAATTCCAGAAAACGTAGTGTTCAGGGACAGATGGAGTACGTACCCTCTGCCTTTGTGACTTTTGTGGCTCTTTTAGTTGTGCGACCTTTGCACTGACCTCCTACGACTTCTCAAAGAAACTTGTTGAAAGAAATTGGAGTTATCGTTTAAGGAACGGTAAATGAATATGTAATGGTCAAGTTTTCAGTCTCTGATTATTTCTTTTGCGGATGCTGTTCAGAGTCAAAAGTTTAGCTGAACTCCTGCAAAGAAAAGTTAAAGTTTGCTCTTCATCCCTCAGATTACACTGGATTGAATAGATTTGCATTGAAAAGCGTTGATTTGCTTTGATTGTATAAAGTTATAGAAACAGTATCCCTCAGTGGCTAATGGAGGACAGATGAAGGGTAATTGCGTGAAGATGGTGGAGCTGGCAGAACTGCCACTGTATGCAGCGGTAATGCAGGACAGATGCAGGATCGCTTTGGACAGAGGGCGGTTTTACGGCTCTACAAAGGTTTCCAGTGTGCCAGGAGCAGCGGTGCTTCCTCCACAGCAGGAGATGTTCGCAATAAGATACAGTTGTAGGATGTTTAGTTTGCTGACTAAGTCCACATACAGAGACTCTGTGTGGTGAAAGCTCTCAGAGTCCCAACAACACTGGTTTTGTTGAACCAGTTGTACACTTTCCTGGTTGATTCAGGAGGATTCCACCTTCTTCTTTGATACAACCTTGACTGTGTTCTTTGTTTTTCAGCCTGCAGCATGTTTTTATGTCGTAATGCAGTTTCTAGAGTCACATCTCTCTTCCGTGAGTTGGGCCAAAGAGGGAATGAATCAGTGAGTCGGAATCAGGTTCTAGAATTTCTTGTTCCCTTTCAGCAATAAACCAGTTTGCTGAATGGTATCTGTGATGGGATTTTAAGGATAAAGTACAGATGGCAGCTCAAAAATGGAAGCATTACAACCTGTCCGTCTGCTTTACGGTCATCTGCTCAGCATCCAAACTCCAAATGCTTTCTGCTTTAATCATGGCTGCTAAGGTTTGTATATCTGAGCACAAAAGAGCCACTGGACAGGAAATCCAGACAGTTCGTCAGAAGAGGTGAAAGTATCTTTCCCTTAATTGTTGGTGATTTTCTTTACTTTGATGATGCTTAAATTTTTAGTTTAGTTCTATTCTTGCACTCTTATATGTTTGCAAGTTCTTTTCGTCCTTTTTCTTGCTTCTTGAGGTAACATGGGAGTTTAGGTGGGATCTGCTGAAGGGTTGTATTAAATTAAATCAATGTCTTGACTGTCTTGTATATAAGTAACTTGGAGTTAACGTCATTAATGCCCTGAGGAAGGCCCCATGACTGACACATGTGGTGTGGTACGCAGTATTAGCTTTGATTGTGTGCCACATTTTTGTGACTTTTGATCACTCAGCGATGCCTTAAAG
The DNA here is from genome assembly GCF_000690725.1 of Stegastes partitus. Lineage (NCBI taxonomy): Eukaryota > Metazoa > Chordata > Actinopteri > Pomacentridae > Stegastes > Stegastes partitus. The sequence continues at coordinate 82,494 of NW_007579365.1, read as the reverse complement.
GAGAGAAGTGTAAGATGATGAGAAGACAGCCACTTTGGTGCTTAACAAAGAGGCATACAGTGAGAGAGGCTTTGCTAACTGACTTGGAAACAGCAAGTCAGCTGTCCATAACAACGTTAAGAAGAAAACCCAGTATGACTCCACAAGAACCGCAAAGGAAGAGGCAGAAAACAGCGGTCACAGTGGTCTAATAATCGTTTCCAAAGCTGTCTCATTCAAGTATTTCCGGCTCTCTATAAAGCCTTGAGTATTGCCAGAGGGAGCTGTGTGAATTCTGATAAATGTCTTCAAGTGAGGAGTTGGCGCCGAAGACCTCGAGTTCGAAAAGTTTTTTTAAAAAATGTAAAAAATTGCAGGTGTTGAGCTGGAAGAAGATGAACTTAGCAGACCTCTGCAGCCTGAAGCTTATCTCTGCTGCTGGCTACATGAGCTGGAACAAGAATAACACAACTCAATCTGTGGACCAAACTGTCAATGATTGAGTCGCATTAGGAAGATGGCAGGTTTCACAGGAAAGTAGAACCTAGGGAGGATCTATCAATTAAGTATTATTTTAAGGGAAAAAAAGTCAGAATTTTCTGATTCCAGCTGCTTAAACAGGAGAATGTCCTGGTTTTTTTTCTCCTCTATAACAGAAAACTGAGTGTGGTTGGGCTACTGATAAAACAAGATGTTTGAGGACGACTTCTTTGGCATCAGGAAACACTGACTGACATCATTCACCATTTTCTGACGTTTTATAAACCGAACAAATGATCAAGAAAAAAGTAACAGATTGACAAAGAAAATAACCTGTAGTTGCAGCTCCACTTGAAGGAAAAATGTATAGAAATCAAAATATTGAAAATGTGGACTGAGTGAACTCATGATGACCTCTAACCTGTGCTTCTGCTGCATCGATTTTCATCCTCCATTGCTGCTCCAGCGACGCAAAGCTAATTTCAGTGAAACACTTCTTTAAAGTTGGAATCAATTTTTTTAACCTCTTCTCATGAAATGATTGTGAGAATGTGACTTATTAGATAAAGTGTACATCTTCTCAAAACTTTATTGATATCACAATACACATACAGCGCATATCACAGTAAAAAATTAAACCACAATTAACTTTTGCAAACTTCGTATTTAGGCTTAAACTAAATTGGGGGTATTGAGCAATAGGATTAAGGGTTTTATTTTTGTTTTAACCTTGGTCATATAACAGGAAACACATATTTGAGAGGATTCCATGCATTAGAATGTCCAACATTAATGTTTCAGATGTCACTGATATTGAGTATGGCCACCTCTGACACGGATCAATACGTTAAGACATCGTAGCATACTCGCCACAAGCTTGTTGATGGTGTCAGTGTTCAGGATGTCCCACTCTTCAGTCAGATCCTGAAGTCAGAATTCATTTCACCGTTTGGGTAGCTGGGACTCAGTATGTAAGCACTGCACCTGGTCAAAGTGATGACTGATGTGTATAAATAGAAATAAAAAGAGGAATGTGTCTGAAACAAAAATTATCCCACCTTTATGGGTGGCAGTGTACCAATGATGTAGTGTTTCCTACTGAGGATTGGTCCGTCAGTTCTGTTTGGTTCTGTTTGGTTCTGCTGGTCTGGAGGGACGAAGGTTCACAACTTCCAGAGCCAGATTGGAGGTGAGAGGATCAAGAGAAACGTGAGGTTGTGCTGCCAGAAACTTGAGAGGCAGCTTTTAGGCTTTTGGGGGGATGAATTGTGTGGCTTCCAAACACACACACACACACACACACACACACACACACACAGAGAGCTACATACTCTACAAGCTGAATGAAATCAGTGAATCAGGAGAGATGGATGGTTCGAGCAAGAGAAGTCTACACTCCCCAAGAGAGAGGAAACAGTGTGTGTGTGTGTGTGCACGTGTGTGTGTGTGTGTGTGTGTGTGAGTGTGTGTGCGTGTGCGTGTGTGTGTGAGTGAGAAACAGTGTTCGGAAACAGAGAGAGGGAAAAGCTGGTCTGTGAATCCTGTGGCTGCTTCTAGTTGTTCCATTAGTAGGAAAAAAACGAGTTTGGTGCTTTTTGATGTTGCATCCAAATGTTCCTGAAATTTCATGCTGAACAACTTTAATGAGAGCGAAAGGTTTAGCACAGTCACACACACATATATATATACTGAGCAATCTCAGATGGAGTGGAAAACGAGTTTGAGCTTATATTATTAATATATGTACTGCGAATATGTGGGTATGTTGGTTTTTCCTTTCAGTACAGGAGGCCTCATGTCTGCAGCACCTCTTATTCAACCACATGTGCATTATGTTGTGACCCTTCAACAATTCATCTCTTGTAGAAAATATTACATTTATGACTCAGTGACAGAAGTGTAGATGTGGTGAGGATTTCATGTTGTTTTTTAACCAGGAGACAAACCTTGAATTTGACCAGCTTATTTTTGATTCTAATCATTTATCAAGTTATACAGGTAATAAATAAAAACAAGTGTAGAGGAAGGATCTCATCTTGATATACATGAAATAAAGATTACAGATAGGTGAGTAGGGTGGATGACCAGCGACTCAGTTTTCCATGATGGTGCACCCAGTTGTCATCGCACAACAGTTCAGGTTAGTGTCGGACACCTCAGGACATTACAGTAGAGCTCCGCGTTGATGATGTGACCATGGGCAACAAATTCACGGTGCACAACCTCATGACTGTCAAAGAAGACAACAACTATACTCCTGTTTGTCACCATCTGTGGCTTTAGAGACCTGCAGATTTTGACATAGTGCAGCTGGGCAGTGAAAACACAAATGCACATCTGCAAGTGGTCATAAAAATACATCTGATACAGGTCTGAAATGCACATTGTCACATGGATCCTGAATCCTGACTCAGAAGAGTTACTGTATAGACAGATAGATAGATAGATAGATAGATAGATAGATAGATAGATAGATAGATAGATAGATTAGCTGGTATTTACAATAAAAAGGAGTATTATAAAGCACATGACCTTGTGGTGCTCTATTTGCCAAACACTGACACATTCCTCCATTCATTCATGTGTATACATATTTGTTAAGCAGTGTGAACCTGAGGCAAAACAGCAGTGGAAATACATTTTAAGTATTATAGGTTTGGTTTTTTTTCATTAAAAACCGCCAGAACTTGTATAATAGCAATGACGATAATCAAAACGTAGTGACTCACGGGGATGCAAAGGGTTCACAGGTTTGGTTTTGAGGCTTACAAGTAAAATCAGAATTACCAAAAATCAGAAGCATTAATATGATGCAGCAGTAGCTTGGAAAAGAAATTCTGCAGAGTTTCAGCGTGTTTCACTTGTTGAATGAGTTTGAAATGCAGCACGTCAGCAGCCCATGAGCAAGGCATGGAGCCTTCAGTCGCCGCAGCGAAACTGCACAGGCTGCTCGGAAGTGAATGAATATGAAGCAAGATGTTGCTGAAAAATGTGACCCCAGTCAGCTTTTCTTGTATGAGAAAGGGGTTAAGACACACAGACAATAAAACACTACACACACACACACATACTGGTGTTTCTGACGTTTCCAGTACGTTGGCTGTGGTTTTGGCTGCTGCGACGGCTGAGCCTGAGATCAACGGAGGCCATTGTTGCCCTGAGTGAGAGAGGCGAACCATTCTTTCCACTTTCCATTTCAGCTCTTGTCTTTTTTTTGAGGAAAAGCTCCTCTTTCCAGTTGTTGTTGAAAATGCGGCAGGCTAGCATGTTTCATGTCTCGAATGAAAAATCACAAACAGATCGGCAGGGTTTGGTTAGTTTCCCTGACAAACAGCTTTTCTTGGGTGCTGTGTTTGTAGCACTGACAGATCGGCACTTTTTTTTTTTTTTTACCCTAAACTGTGAAGGTATAAGAACACTGAACCTAACATTGTATTCACTGAAATATGGAATCTCAGCTGTATGGTATCATGACAGAACACTATAAATATAAACCTGAACCTAAACCTGAACAATGCGGGCTGAGTTAGAAAGCTTTTACGGTGCAAACACAAGAAAATTCGTTACAACTTACACTTCACAATTCTTCACTTTTGAAGAATTTTTTTGAAAGCGATGACCTCGACAAAACTGCGTCTGACTGCTGACCTCACAAAAGTGACTTCTCTCCAGACCTGTCAGGATTGCGCTGCATGTGCATGGTTCCTGTTGCTACACTTGATATTTGTAAAACTTAATGAATGCAGGAGTTGGGTTTGGTGACTGTGAACTCGTTGCACTTCTGTCATAAACAATCAATCTGTTCTTAGTTGACTGATTGATTGATTCCTCTCTGGGCTGCTGAGCCTTCAGCAAACCGCTTTAAGATAATCTCTAAACTACCCTTCTTGTCTTCTCTCATCTTGTCCTGTAAAAAAAAAAAAACTCTTGGGTTTGTCTCCTGAATTATAAAAGTCCTTGTAACCTTCTTGAAAACCTGTCTTCGTCCTTGGGTGATGATGCCCTTTACTCAGCTGTGTTTGTCCTTGAAAACTACCTTGCCTCCTGACTTCTAATGATAGTAGGTGTTTGCCTCCTCTGTCCTTTGCCTCTTGTGTGGTCTCCCTCCGTTGTGTGGGCCCTGTTCTCCTCTGTTCTTTATGTCTTGCCCCCTCATGTCCTCGTCTACTAAGCATCTTGTCTACGTGATATTACTGCCTAAACAGCTTCCGTGGAGGTTGTCACATTTTGAACATTGATGAATTTATCACCTCCAGTACTGGGCTGCAGCTCCACAAACTGTAACCTGGTGCTAACGGATGCCCAGGGGGAAATCACATCGCCCTGCTACCCCCAGAAATACCCCAACTCGCAGGCCTGCAAGTGGACCATGCAGGCTCCCGCCGGCTTCATCATTCAGCTCTCCTTCCTGGACTTTGATCTGGAGGAGGCGCATGGCTGCATCTACGACCGGGTTGTGGTGAACACGGGAAACACGGACGTTAAGTTCTGTGGTCTGACGGCCAACGGGCTGACGCTGAACTCGACTGGGAATGTCATGGAACTATCCTTTACCTCCGACTTCAGTGTGCAGAAGAGGGGGTTCAGTGTTAGCTTCCGACACGGTAGGTTCAGGCTGATCTTCAAATGTAGCTCAACTAATGCAGGCAAACATGCTGTTATCAGGGTAAAATAATCCTGCTAATCGTCATTTGGAACACAGCTTGAGGGTTGGGGAAGTTAACAAGGAAGTTATGTTAATAGCAGCTCACCAAAATCTGGTTTGACCCCGTTTTTGTTACTCTGCAGTAGTGTTGGGTGCAAGTCTGTCCCACAAGAACCTAAATAATAGCAATAAAACCATTGTGTAGGGTTTGTTCTACTTATTGCCTCCAAACCAGTAACTGCTTCTTGATGACTACAATAGAAGATACCAGCTTTAAGGCAGTTTCATTTTTAAAGCCAAACATTACAAAGCACACATTTTCCTCCAGGGTGCTTTACAATCTGTGAAGCATACAACAGCCTCTGTCCATAAACCCTTGATTTGGACGAGGACCAACTCCCTCAAATTTCCCCGCAATAGGAAAAATGATGGAAGAAACCTCAGAAGGAGCATCAGCAGTGATTCTCTCTTTTAGAATGGACAGACATGCGGTAGATGTTCTGTGTGCAGAAAAGCAGATTTAGAATGTAGACAAGGTGAAGGTGAAGTAACCTTTTTCCGTTTTTAGCATCGCCCAAAGTGGAAAGATAATGTCAGCCCCAAAGCAGAGTGAACTTTGAAGACAACAGGTGTGTGATGGGGTTTGTTGGACTCCTGAGTTCAACCTGCCAAGTTTAAATTCCCAAAAATGGGGAGTTGGTATACTGGCGCTCTTACTGCAATTTTTAGTTCAAAGCTTGTTTTTTTTTTTTAACCTCTGTACTGAATCTGCGCCGTAGGGTTTAGTGTAACTGTACACCCTATGCCTGATATCTACCTCCTTGGAAATGTGACTGCATTTCGCCGTAACGAAGATTGCAACGACTGTGACTGGTATAATTCTTCTGTGAAAAAACACGTAAAACCTAATAGGCTGTAGTTGTATCTGGCTTTCGTATGCAAACACGAGACAGTGTTCTGCCAGTATAAGCAGATATCGTTTATGCCTCTATCAATCCATGCTTGGAAGTTCTTGTGTTGCAAATACATGGGCCAGACGTGGCCGTCGAACATGATCGATCTATTAAATGGTAAGTGGTCCACAGTTAAACAGCACCCTTTTAACCTGAGCTAGATCCTGCAAAGTGCTTTACAACGTGTTTTTTATTCATCCATTCACTCACCATTTGGGGTGGACCTGCCACGCAAACTGCTTGCCTGCCATTGTTAGCAACTTGGGGTTTAATGTCTTTGTCAAGCGGCACTTTGGCTCGAGATGTTTCTGACGTCTTGCAGCAACATTTGTTGGCTTCAACTCCAGCATGATCCGCTCCATTTCGTTTGCCATAGATTGAAGTACATGAAGAAACTCAACGCAGTGTCACTGAAACCTCACCGCTAACTGGTGTGTTGATGGTGTAATTGCAGACATACCATTTCACAAGTATAAATGCTCGCAACAGCGTAGGCCGCTTGCGTAGGCGATGGTGTCGAGTCAACGCAGGAGTATCAATCAAGCTTAAGTTTAAAAACCACAGTGACCAGAGGTTTCTACATGACAGACAGCGAGTGGATCAGCATCACACAGTCTGAGGCATCGCTCTGCCAGAGGAAGACTGCTTCGTTGTTTTGGTGCATCTGTGTGAACGTGCCTTCACACATGTTTGCCGTGTCTTTGTGAGTGACTGAGTGGTGTTTTTCCATCTCACTCTGGCTGTCATTTTTGTGGGCTCAGCCAGCAGCTCCAGACTGAGCTGCCGTCCTGCTGGGAAAGGTTTTGCGACATGAAGATTCAGAGACAAATCTTCTGGTTTGTGAATACTTGTGGAGCTAGTGTGTCTTCAGAGATGTGTGTTTTTTGAGGGTTAAATCCTAAACTTGCTCTTTTCAGTCAAACTTTAATTTTAAAGTTTAGAAGAGCTCTTCAGAATAACTTTAAATCAAAACTCATCAAATGACGTCTCTCTACACTAATTATCAGGTAAAATCAAGGTTAGAATGAAATCATTTGTTGAAATACAGATGAATGAAAAGATGTGCGTACAGTTTTCTTCTTGTCATTTTGACTCTTTTTTTTTTGTCTTTTTCATCTTTCATCAATGATTTCACTTCACTTTTGTTTCGTCTTTGCTCTATTTTTTCCTATTTTTTGTAAATTTCGTTTTCTCCTCATTAATCGCTGGCTTCTTTCGAACGAAACGTTTCCCTTTTCCTTTCCTTTCTTTTCTTGATTTCCTCACTTTCCATTTTTATTCCTTCTGCTAATCTATTTCTTTCCGTCTTCCTTTTCTTGTTGTGCCGGCATTTCTTATTTCTTTACTGTTCTTCACTGCTTTGTTGCCTCTTTCCTAAATTTCTGCCATTACGCCTTTGTCTATTTTATTCTTTCTTCAATCCTTGCCACCTTGTCTGTCTATCCTTCCTGTCCTCTCTTTCCCTCCTGTCTCCATCCATCTCTCCTTTCTAGTTGCCGTGGCACTGAGGAACCAGAAGGTCAAGATAACCAACGGCAACGGCCAGGTCACCGAGGTCGCCGACTCGGTTTCCATACCAGCGCTCAGTCAACTCACCATATGCTTTGAGCTGGAGCGCAGCAGCCAGAAACAGGTGCTGCCAAAGTCTGGTTTAACTAACCTGAAAGATTTTTGTGTTTTCTTTAAATGTTTTTTTACTGCTTTAAACTGAGATGTCATTTACTTCCAAATGCCAATCAGCATCCAGCTTCCTTTGAGTTAAAGTTCAATGACAGTAGTTTGGGCTGGTCATTCATTTAGTTAATTTACTGATTTAATTTAATTCACAACACACAAGTACAAAAATAATTCCTTAAATTCTATTGTCGATCCAAGAATGTCCAAACACAACAAATGTATCCGGATGAATGTGGGTGAAATCAGAGATTGTTTCCATGCATCTGTTAAAAGCACAGTTCTTGGTTTCAGTCCCACTAAGACATCTTCAGTGTTCATGACATATAAGATAATATATGTTAAAAAAATTACTGATGCTCTAAGTCAGTGAGGAATTTGATGATTTTAATAAGCTTAAAGCTATTTAAAAGTGTTAAATGACCACACTTCACACTATCAGCTTATTCTCAGTAATACAGGATGCAGAATAAAATCAGAGCGACGTATTTGGTCATATCTACCATAGAAAACATAAACTATCAATTAGAAACTACAGTATGTCCAGACTCATTAACAGTTGTCTGTGTTCCTGAACAGAAAGAGTGGATCTTCAGCTACTATGATAGGAACAACAATGTGAGGCTGAGTTTGGGCTTCGATCAGACCGGGATGAAGATGGTTGTCGACGGAATGATCTGTCCCATCAACTCCATCATCTCCCCGTCTGACTTCACCACCTCCATGAAGCCTTTCTGTGTCCTCTGGGAATCCTCAAATGGCCGGGTGGCAGTTTTCTTCAATGGAGACTACTGGATAAAGGCCTGCTCCACCTCTAGCGGACACACTGTGCCGGCTGGTGGGACCTTACGGCTAGGAGGTTAGCTGGTGCACAACTACATTTAAATCGCTGATCTCTGGTGCATAACAGTGATGTTACTGCTTTTAAAAACGGTGATGCCAGATTTAACTGACAAAAACTTGTTCAGTTGTCATAAAGGTTGGTTAGATTTAAATTTTTATTTTCAAGAGTTTCTTTGTCCACAAACATAGCAAGTTTCTGGAATGACATTAAAGTGTTATTACATTCACCTGTCCTTTCACATCAAACATTATCTTTACCTTTCAAATTATACTCCAAAGTCATATTTTATTCTCCCAATCAAGGAAAAAATAGCTCAATTGTGTGGAAAATACACTGATGGGAAAACGGTGAGCATGTCACACTAAACAATGAAGAAAAATTAAATATATTTAATCCGACTTGTTCATAATGTGTTTTTAGGAGCTCACAAACCGAAAACTTTGTGTTTTGGTGCTTTAAGACCTGCAGTCACTCAGCTAGTTTTATAATCAGCTGAATGGAACTGGCATTGTGGAAACTTTACATAAGAGGAGGGCTGCGGTGATGTGTTGATTAGTCAATCAGCAGAACATTAATCAGCATTTAGATATTTAGAGAATTGATTAGATGTTAGAAATGATAGTTTTCAAGCACATGTCAGTCATTTATTGATTAGCGAGTGTTTGACTATCTTTGTATTTTGTTACACAAAGCAAGATGACATCATGTTGAGTTTTAGGAAAAACTGCAGTGGGAGTTTTCCCTATTATTGGCATTTTGCAAACCAGTCACATAATTGAGAAAATTATTTGCAGATTAAGTGACAACAAAAGTAATCGCTGGTTACAGCCCTTGTTCGGACCTTCTGTCACAAAAAATACCCAACGTCAGTCTCAGATTCAACCAAACTCAACATAACAGCAACACAGACAACAGAATCACAAATCATCTAGAATGTGATTATTTTGGGTGAAGAGACTGGTAGAGTAGGGAGACTACATATAGTATGTCTCCTTATTGTTAAACTATGTGTTTACTGTTGCTACAAATCACTGCAAGGGGAGGATGACGTGGATAAAATCTTCTTATAAATTGGAAACAATGATTAATAAAGTAATAAACAATGAGAGGTTTACTGAGCTAACATTTAGCAGTAAATACAAAGACCAGCAGAGGCGGATGGAGTGTCTTTAGTTTTGCAGGTATGTGGTTATTAACGATAGTATTAGACACATTAATTAACCTGTGCATGGCACCAAATGAAAGGTCAGAGGATCAGTGAAGTTATTACAGTTCATCCTGAGGGAAGCATGAATGTCTGAACAATATTTTATTGGAACCTGTTCAGTAGCTTTGAAATATTTCACTAAATCCCAATGGATGACATTGTGGCATCATGTCTCTGTAATATATGTCTATGTGTGATTTGTTTTCAGGGCAGCACAGCTTCAACGGGAACATCTACAACCTCCGGCTGTGGGATTATGCCATGACGGTGGATGATCTTAGGAAACTGACCTGTGACAGGGTGGGAAACATCATCGACTGGGACAACAGCCACTGGACCATCCCGTCCACCGCGGCCCAGACCGACGCCACGCTCAGCTGCAGTGAGTACAAAACATAACCCTAATCTGACCTCGGAAGGTTGAATTTGTGTCGCGTCATGCTGGCACATGATGGCACTCAGGATTGACGTGAACATACTGTAGCATGGATTGCAGTAGAGGCACACATGGGGTACAGTTAATGCACTAACACAAACATAAAACCATCTTGTAGAGGTGGAAACCTCACGCTGGACCCACCCGAAGATGTTTTTCTTTATAGTGTTTTCGCATGAATGCATGTTGAAACTAACTGGTTCTTCATTGTAGCTCACTACAACATTACTTTGTGACAATAAACATACAAAATGTGTGCAACCAAAGCTGTGTGCAAAACATGTGAAATCATAACAGCTCATTTATTTCATTTTCAAACTTTGTTGTAATTTACAATTGTGACTTTAAAACCAGTCCAAACAAAGAAAGATAAAAGAGCTACTTATTCTCTACACTTGGATTAAATACTGATAAAGTGCTGATCTACACTAGAATGACATAATTTAACTAATTATGTCATTCCGAAGTTTAAAGGCTAAGTTTGACTTAAAGGCTCAACATAGTGATGGAAAATTTGAATTATGACAGTCACACCAGTGAGCCAAAGCATTGTCACCACTCTTGTCAGATGAGACCTGGACTCCACAGACTTCTAAAGGTGTCCTGTGATATCAGATACCCAGATGTTAGCAGCAGAACCTTCAAGTCGTGAGGTGGTGCTGCATGGGTCAGACTTGTTTTTCCAACACATCCCACCAAAGCTGAATGGGATTGAGATCTTTGAAATTTGGAGGCCAAGTCAACACCTTGAACTTTTGGTCATGTTCCTAAAAGCGTTCCTGAACAATGTTTGCAGCGTTGCAGAAGGCATTATACTGCTCATAGAGGCCACTGCCAATAGGGATTACCACTGCTATGAAGGAGTGTGTGTGGTCTGCAATGATGTTTAACATCCACATGCATACAGGACTCGAGATGTCCCAGCGAGAGAATACCCAGAACATCACATGCACTTTGCCATCCTCATGATGTCAAAGAAAACACAATGCATCAGACCAGGACGCCTTCTTCTGTTGCTTCAGTCCATTATAGGTGCTTTTGATGGTGAACAGGAGTTAGCATGAGCACCCAGTGTGCCACTTACACAGGAAGGTGCATTGGTGTGGTCATCAATAGAATGCTGTTGTACCGCATTAAACCCTTCTGTTGGTTCAGACCAGACACGATAGCCTTTGCACCCCAGAAGGCTTTCTGTTTTAGACATGCTCGAACTCAGGCGTCTGCCCCGAAGAGGCTCAGTCTTCTCCCACATGGAACATAATGACGACTAGAACCAACTGTTCACTCACTGTCTGTCCCAGGCGGTGACATGTTCCATTATTACAAGATAATCAATGTTTTTTTTTGCTTCATCTGTGAGTGCTCATAACGCTGTGGCTCATCGGTTCCTGTGTTCCAGTGTCATTTGAAATGTGAGACTCTTTACATCATCCCTCCAGTGCTTTCAGCTTCAAAGCAGGCTGTTTACAGCACTTTTGTCTGTGCTGGTAAATCTTTGATATGCAGTTTTTTGTAAAGGAAGCAGGATGGATATGTTACCAGTGCATATCAAAATCCAATAGTTTCAAACTAATTTGACATCCAGTTTGTATGTTACTTCCAATAAAAGTGTATTTGAAGAGACTTAAATGGTCATTAACAATAGCACCATAGTTTTTTTTGTAAACTCCCGTAGCTTGTAGTTTATTCAGTGTCACTACTACACACACTGAAATTTTAGGAAATTACTTCTTGCAAACTGTTTTTAAGAGTGATGTCTTCAGTAGGAACCGATGGGCTCAGAGCTGAGAGCCTCAGTCAGAGGAGGGAGGTCAGAAAGTACTGAGAGTCCCGATGACACAGTGTTGGTTTTGGCCTTTTTGTTTTAAATTACTTATTCAGAAACAAAAAAATCACAAAAATAAAAGCACATTTTCTGAAAAATTGCTGTGGTCCTCAGATACTGCCAGTCAAATATCACACACACATACACACACACATACAATGCACACACTGTACTGTATCACGCAGGAACTCCAAGTACTAAGCTTTACAGTCTGTTTGCTATCAGGGTGGAAAATTACAACCAGACTTCAGCCAAATTCTGGTACATTTGGACTGCGGCTGGTAACTTAATCAACTCCAGCAACCAGTTTGGCTGTTGACCAGACATCACTCTGATTCCTGCTCTGTTCTAAAAACCCAGTTGGCTGGTGAAACACACTGTACACAGACACGCAACCGTGAGCTACTGTACAAAAAGGGAAATGACGCATGTTTAAATTGCTTAATTATTAAAGATTTTGCGCGGTATTTTGCAGTACATTAGCTTCGGAAATGCATGACGTACGCAAGCGCACACAGACACTCACACACACACACACACGTGCACACTCTGGGGTAGACTGGTGTGTGTCCACAGAGTAGTGCCTCTTAGTTAAAACGCTGTAAATGAGTGTGTAGCCGCAGGAGGTTAGCCACAGTGGTTTGAGTGAAATCCCTGCCAACGCTGTACCCACTGGAGAACGGGCCTGTGTGTGTGTGTGTGTGTGTGTGTGTGTGTGTGTGTGTGTGTGTGTGTGCATACATGCCTTTATACCTCGGAGACTTGCGGCGGTTTTCAAGAAATGCATGATTCTGCACTAAGCTTCCTGATTCTCCTGCACACACAGTAAAAGGCCCACAGTCAGAGGGGGGGCTTCACTTGAGCTTTTCTTACTCGACATGAAACTGTATCTGCTGAGATCCACACTGACAGAGAGAGACATTATAAACCAGCGTGTGAATGAATTCTTTGATGCCAGGCTTGTTTTTGCAGCACTGAAACGGAGTAAGTTTGATTGTGTGTCATAGCGCAAAGCGAGATGACGCTGTCACGGAGACGTCAGTAAAGAAACACAAGAAAGAAAACTAAATAAGAAATTACAGATGGTACAATTAAAACCTGGTGACGTTAATTAAACTGAAATGATTGATGGAACACGTTCACACACAAACAGGAAATGTGGGCTCAAGGCTGCTGTAAATGACATGTTTTTAACCACTTTTAATTCATGTCCACATACACATGTGATAAATCCTTGTGTTTCTGAAGGAGCCGTCTAATTAGTGGACATTCAAACAACCTTCATGTTGTGCTCGTCTGACTGACACCGCCTCAGTGATTGACTCTCCATCTTCAGCCCGTTCTTACTCCATCGCTTGAATGACTGATTGCTTACGTTCTGCTCGTTATTAATCAACTGTAATTTGCTGCAATTTGTTGCCCTCTCATTTTGTGTGATTAATAACTGATTAATTCATTGGCTAATTGACTTCTTGTCGATGTGATGTCTCTAAAATGTGAAATGTGTTTTCCTTACATGACCAACAAGTTTATCAGCTGATGCTTTTTTTTTTTTTTTGACTGATGTCCACTAATCTGTCCTTCTCTTCACAGTCTGCTACCCTCATTGCATTCACTTAACTACTGCTGCGCCAGCTAGTGGTGAGTGCTGCTAACACGCTGCTAATTTACACTGTGTGTGCGTATGTCTGCTGCATCTGTGTGTGTGTCCTGAAGTTGTGTTTCAGTTTGCTTCTGCTAACTGAGCTTTAATGCATGGACGAGAATGTACAATAATCTCTTCTTTTGTTTTACGTAAGGCAACACACGGATTTGTGTTTCTCTAACATGGAACGTACAGAGCGTAGTGTTTTATTTTTTAACCCTATGTCTGTCCTCATGGCTTTGAATTGTGCCAGAATGACACCTTTTATCAGAAGGAGAAGACTGAAAAAATACCAAGGTTTTCAACTTGTTTTGAACTACTCTTCTGTGGTATTCTTAAAATTCTTAAAATCGGGATATTTAATCAAAATTTCTTTATTCTAAATGTGCAGGTTGTGTTTAACCAGAGCACATAAGGAGTGTGGAAAAACAGTAAAGATATAGGAGGTTAAATACTTATTATATGTAGAGTAGTCAAGCATTAGGTCAAGCATGTGGACCCTTGGAAAATGTTTTACATGTTGATTTCGT
>NW_007579365.1:50219-68186 GCF_000690725.1 Stegastes partitus | reverse complement strand
GAAAAATTAGCTTTATAATTGTGTCATACTGCACAAAAGTCATAGTTGTTCTGTTTCCATAGAGGTGCAGGACTTTATATTGAGCCCACAGTTGGTAAAAACGTGACAGCAAAAGATATCTAGAAACTGCTTGAGGTTCAGGCCTTGTCCAGATGTAGCAGGGTTTTTGTAAAACCGAATATCCTGCCCCCTTCATCGTTTTTAGAAAAATAATTCATCCACACCTAACCGCATTAGTGCGTTGTTCAGCACATTCATATTCTATATATATATACACATCTAGAAGTGGTCCTGAACATATTCTTGGGTTCTGATGATGTCATGCACATCGAGTGTCCCACAGGCTCCACTTGTTGTCTGTAGTTTCACTCACAGTTGTGACCCTGGACTCTGTACATGATCACTGTGAATGAAGCAGCTGCACCGATCAGATCAACTCCGCCGGTAAAGTGCTTTTTGAACTTGTTAAGCCGCGATGTGACCTCAAACTATGGACCTACTTTAATGCTGCCATCAGTCCTTCGCTGGCCTGTGCTGACTTCCCGTCAAAAAGAAAAGTCACCTAGTTGCGGCACTGGTGGTCAGGTGGATTGTCAAAGATCTGTAAAGTTTTTACCAGTCCTGTGTGTCTGACTCCGCAAATGAGCTCCACCTGGGTCGGTCCAGCCGTCTGACAGCTTTTCTAGAAACCCTGTGTTTGCTTGGGATCGTCCTTTACCCACTGAAATGATCCCACATTTTGGATTTCCTGCCCAACATACGTAATTTCTACCCAACAACTGCAGAGACCAGCCGTGTAGAGGATAATCTCTGTTCTTCGAAACATAATCGACTAAGACTGTCCTCATAGTTCCCCCTCAACTTACATAGTTTTTGTCCCTTTTGCCTGCTCAAATGGTTGGAGTAAGAATTTCGCAGAATTGGTGGCAAACTGTGCCTGGTTCCACAATCTTCACAACTTGCTGATTGTCTCAGTTTTCCATGATTGTAAACTAAATACTGTAACCAACCTGCGGCAGGTTTATTCCGTAATACATCCCAAGAACGGAATATTTGAAGTATTGCAGTGGAAGAAGAATCCAACAGTTAGATAAACTCGATTTTTGCCTCTTTCAGCATTTTTCCAGAGAATCACAAAGCTCTCTTTAGGCTCTGATGCAGCCACTTGACCTCATCAGCCTCCACAGTGCCCAGAAAACTGTCTCTCCATTACAGGATCTTTGGGTTTTGGACTGTTTGTCGGACAGTTTTAGGACATCACTTTGAGTTCTGGGAACATTTAGTAGACTAAGTAATGCATTTCATTAATAATTTAATAGACAGTAAAAAAACATAGTCATTTGCTTGTAGCTCTAAATAAAAACAAATTTACTTGGCTTGCACTTAATTGGACTTAATTGATCCCTGAAGGAAAACTAGATAATTGCCACAGTTGGAAAAACAAACAGGAGATTAGTTTGGAGAGCAAAATGTGCTCTATTGACTCCTCATTCACAGATGTCTGCTGTTCAGTGATTACAATAATCTGATGTTACCAACAGCTTGCAGGAGTTTATGCAAAGAGGGAGGCAAAAGGTTCACATACAGGTCAGAGGCCTTGTGAATGTATACAGATACGTATAAATGTAAATATGAAGGTTTTCAGGGTCGTTGAAGTCTTTAAAAGCACGAAATTCAGTTTCCACAAATACAAGCTTCATATGGTTTGTTTATGGTATGGTTTATGTATATGTTATTTGCAAAAATCAGAAATGGTTTGCCTTTTTTTTGGTATTTATCAAGTTAAAACTCAAATACATAAATATTTAGTCTCATATATGACAGAGATAGCAGCACATCTTAACATGTTGTGTCCATTGTAGAAGTTGCTTATTTCCGTTTGATGGACTAATAGAGCGCTAAAAATCCTCAATTTTCTTCCATTTCCTTTTCTCTTCTTTACTTAGTTAATTATATCCTTAAGAACCCCTGCATACGTATAGCTGGGAAGCACTAAAACGGAATTATTTCATCACTGCTGCTTTTCCATCATACATTCACACTCGCTCTAGTATGATTGTGAAACAGCGATTAAACCAGTCTCCTAAACAGGCCGTAGAAACTCTCCCACTTTGCTTGCTGTGCAGTGTAATGTGCTGAAGCCCTGGATATACAGTTGTCCAGAGCAGTGGGCCGAAACAGCACTGCGGGAAACAAACACTTTGGGGATTATCTGAGTGAGATGTTGTGTTTGAGCCCTTGGACCCTCTTTATATGGACGTTTGCACGGCTCCAGGAAGGATTGGACCAGATAGGTAAGGTCCCATTTGAAACTGGCAAGTGTTTTGACAGGCAATTTTACAGCATCAGAGCTCACAAACACTGACATTTTCCATTCTTCAATAATGGAAGTTTTATAGCCGCTGCTGCTGGCTGGCTCCGTATTGTTTTTCTCTCTCTCATGGCTTTGACGTCTACTTCCATTACTGTGTTTAATAAAATACAGTCATGTTCCTATTTGCTGTTTGGCCAAAGACCTGGAGACACATTTTTTTTTTTTTTTTTTTAAATGGTCTTGATGGTCTTTGCTGAGCTGTAAGCAAACTACACCCAGTTGGCAGTTTATTAGGTACACCTAGCTAAACCCAGTACAATCTAATGCAACAAACCTGCAACAAATCCTCCTTAATGAAGGCTATGATGTTCAGGTTTTGCTGTAACTGTCATGGAGAGGTGTCAATTTAAAATAATTCAAGCGTGGATTGCAGTCCAGTGGTGGATGTTTCAGTTGTTTTGTCCATTGCATTTATATCAAGTGTCCCAATACAATTTAAACCAATGTTTTTATTTATTTTTAAATGAATGCAGTCTGCAGGGACATCCAGGCACAGCAGGGAATGTTTACGCCTCGCATTTCATCCAAGTACATTTCACACTCATTTTTCTTTCCACGCGAAGAGGTGTGTTTGATTTTGTTTACCTTGAAAATGTTGTTTCCTTTCTTTTACGAGGCTACCAAAGGGCCCCGGACCATTTGAAGCCATTTTTATGTTCCTCTTTGGTCTGGTAATGAGGCCGGCGTTGATGGAGGCGGAGAAGGAGCTGTCGCCAGCTGTGTGTGTCTCTGCTCATACATGCATATATACGTGTCCGTGCTTCCTTAGGTAAATTATGTCTTTGCTAAGTGTGTCTGTGTGCACTGTAGGCTGTCTTTCATCTCTTATTGATGCCAGAGGACACATAAACACAGACACACACACACACACACACTCACACACACACACACACACTTTCAGATGGTGCTGATCCGGTAACTGCATTCAGAAATTGAACAATTTTCTGCACAGCCTCTATATGTTTCAGCCTGTTAACTCACTTTAAATGCACCACGTGTATTTTATTTTTATTTTTTTTCTTTCTTTCTTTTTCTTGGTAAACAAACAAAAACAAATTCATTTTTATACTCATCGGGGACCCATTCAGAAACAAAACATGGCTCTGTGAAACTATTAGTGGTCAGATTCTCCACAGGGTACCTTTAATTCATCCGTGACCTTGCCAGACCACAAAGTGAGAACTTCAATCCTGCTCTGTGTTTGCCAGCTTAGAGCGAGATGTTTTTCCCAGTAAAATCCAACCAGGCACTCAGTGTTATAATCAAATGGAAAACCTTGTTTAACCTGCCAGTGTCAACTATTAGTTTATATGAAAATGCTTTAGAATATTACTTTAGCCACATTCACAAACCCTAATTCTTCTCTCGCGGTGAATAGTAAACATGTTTTTCCACTAATGACAGTGAACTATAACCCGCTGCCTGGTGCTGAGTGATTCGATTAATTATAGTCCATCAGCTGCTGTCACCAAAGCGACACCCTGATAAAGACGTACAGTACAAACATGAATGCCTTCCTTTATAGTGAGAGGAAAATGCATTTTAATGAACATTTGAACCTCTGCTCCGACTCTACATCACTCCTCTTACTCTGTGTTGTAAGTCTGTAATGAACATATTCTTAGTGTGCAGAGATAGTTTGTTTTTCCTGCAAAAACTACAGTAAATACATGGACATGTGTGTTTGACAATAATGAAAGTGCGATAAGGTCTGCTACCAGGATTAATTAAAGCTTAATATTCCTGAGAGTTCCCGGTATCTCCTTGTGGCCTGATCCGAAGCTGCATTCATTTTCCCTAATGACAACATCCTGCTCAGAAGAACTAGAGATGGCAGGGACAAGAGAGAAGGAAAAGAAGGGAGATTGGATGCACAAAAGTATGTAGGTACCTTAACATTCTTCTCCCCTGGTATCAGATGAATGTCCAGTTTGTGGACCTCAGAATTTTACTCTTTGCAGATGATGTGGTTCTGTTAGCTTCATTAGGTCATCCCTTTCGTCATGCACTGTGGTGGTTTGCAAAGTGTGAAGCAGCTGGGATGAGAGTTAGCACCTCATCCCAACCTTAAGCAATGGTTCTCTGCCAGAATACAGTAGATTGTTCCCTCCAGATTAATTCGCTGCCCCAAGTTGAGTAGTTAACGTGTTTTGAGGTCTGGTGCAGTGTCACCAGTAGTGCAGGTGTTGTACTGGACTGCTGGAGCAGAGCTAAGGCAAAGTTTACAATTTCCCACTTGATCTATTTATATTATAGCCCTCACGTATGGTCATGAGCTTTAGGTAGAGACCAAAAGAATAAGGTTATAGATACAAGCAGCGACAACTTGGTCTCACACCTAGCTTGTCACGTATGGAGTTTCGGTCATGACCCCTACAGCAGCCCTGCAGCGTCAGATTTTATCTCACTGGGTACCACTTTAGCGCCATTTTTCCATGTGCAGGGTGGTCCAGTAGACTTCTATAGAACTCTATTAGTGTCAAAAAAGGTGCAATGAGACTGTGGTAAGAATGACATATGAGATGGTTGTTGCAAGTAGAACTTTGTGTTCCAATGTGTGGTTAATGTTGAGAAAGGGTATATTTTAATGCAAACAATGATCTCTTTTCTAACCCTAGAGCCAAAATAATAAGACAGAAAAACAAAACAAAACTGGAGAATAAGTAAACAATGCAACACATACAAATACATGTGCAACACTCCTGGGTGACAGTCTGTCTTGTTATCTCAGACTAATGTCACCACCAGCTGTCCAGCTTTCTTGTGAGGAGTCTGTCTGTCTATAATGCTGTCAGACCACCAACGCTGAAGAAGGATGCTGTATCCCTAATGCATCTGAAATGGTCACCAAGGGGTCATGACTGAGCGTCCATGCGAGAGGAAATGGGAGCGAAAATGTGTTGGCAGCAGAAGAGTATCTTCAGTGTGTCAAAACGGTACTCGGGGTCACATGTATACTAGATAAAGAGCTTGGAGTAAAGCTGATAATTTCTTGTTGAGGTGAGGTGAGGTGATTCAGGCTTCTGACAGGGTGAACAGGGAGGACAGATTGTATGTCAAATCTGGCATAGAAACACCTTCGAACTGCCGAGAAGGAGCTGGAAAACATTTTCTATCGAGAGGGACATTTGGACTAAGTTGCTAAGCCTGCTGCCACCATGACCTGACTTCTACTGAGATCCAGCCCTGATGTTAGGTAATCAGGTCTGGCTCACAGTCTGCGCTCCAGTTTATCCTAAAGGTGTCGGACCGGGCTGAGGTCAGGGCTCTGTGCAGGCCAAACAAGTTCTTCTACACCAAAGTGGGAGAAACCATGTCTTTATATAGCTGGCTTTGTGCAGCGGCATTAAGATTTCCTACTAAGGAGCCCAAAGGAGGAAATGCAGCGCCAGACCAAAAGTGCATTGAGGTGGTGTGTTGAGTGCTGTTATCACAATCTGCCCTGCTCATTCCCCCTTCGCTCTTCACTGAAGTGTCTGTCCACTTACTGTTGCTCATAAAGTGTACTGTAGCAAAGGAAAAGAGGAACAAGAGGACAGAAAGATAAAGGAAGTGAGAGATTTAGGCGCAAAATGAGAAAAAGTAAGAGGGCAAGAAAATGGAAAGGAAAGTGGTGGAAAGGCACAAAGTGTAGGAGGAAGAAAAAGAAAAAAAAATGGAATGAGAAAGGGACTGAACAAGAGAAAAGAGAGGAGGCGAAGCAATAAAGCGAGAGATGGAGCAGTGGAGCGTAAAAAGTGACACAAGAAAGAGGAGAAGGACAAGAGGTGAAGGAAAGGGAAGAGAGAGAGGGAAAGAAAGAGGTAGATTATGACTGGGCACAATCCTCAGCCCTCCTCACCTCTTTTGAAGCACATGCCATCCACGATTACCGAATTCCTGCTTTTTCACTCGGCTGATTGCTGCGATGATTTGCTGACATCTCTCAAACACATTCCTCTCAAACAAAGTCTCTGCTTTCTCTGCCTGCCCGTCCTCCCACTCCCTCCGAAGGCCCTGTGAATATTCAGTATGTGTGGGCCGCAGACCGGCTCCGGATTACATTTCAAATGGCCAAAGTACTTGAGGAGCGCTTGATTTTTGGCTGCTGGAAGCACACAGTCGGTTAGACAGACTGTCCCTGACATAAAAATTTTAGGGGTTTGATCTCTGCAAGCAGCCAATCTGTGTCCCAGCAAAAAAAAAAAAAGAAAAACCCACAGAGTCTGATTGATTGGAAATCTACAGGCTATCAAAAATAGTGTGGGAAACTTTTTCTGTTCAAGCTGCAAAGATTTTGAGAAATAGATGATCGTATTACTAGACTGGCTGTCTGGTCGGGGTGTAGCCCACCTTTTTTCCAATGTATGCGTGGGATAGACTGGATATGCAAAGAATACTTGCATTGATGCCCGATCATGTAGGTGTTACTCTAAAAACATAGAGCCAAAACTGAAGCTGGACAGACGCTACATGCATTGTGGGATTAGGTTGATACTTGATTCATGTACTACAATATTATATCGTGAAAACTTTAGGGGTCATTGACACATTAGGACATCTAATATTTTCACTATGTAAGTTCTGGTGTCATGAAGGATTTACTCTGAGAACCCAACAAATCCAAGGTTGCTCTATTTTCTGCCTACAGCATTTGATCGATTTCAGATTTCCACCTCTTAATTAGACCTCACCAGAAAAACCACAACACTAGGAGACGATTGAGGTGAATAAAATGTAGCCGATCTATGTTTTTTTGCATGTGAAGTGTGTGTACTCTCTCCAATTATTTTTTAGAAAGGCAGTTGTGTCATCACTGTTGCTGCTTCTGGATGGGCAGGGCTTGTCAACCTGGTAATGAGGAAATGGAAAAGAAGCTTGTAGCAGTTGTAAAATGGTGTATTTTTACCCAAACCATCTTTCCTAAACCTAACAAACAGAGGCTACAAACCCACAGGACACCAACACTGTTTTAGGTGAAAGTCCTTTTACTGACCTTGTCACTTGTTATACTAGTTAGTAATAACTTTCCTTTTCTGTTGCTGAGGTACCTCATTAGTTTTAGTCAAGTTACTTTGTTATCGAGCTTATTTGTTGTGTTTGACCGAAGTGCTTTAGTTTTCGTTTTTTGTCTGTTGAGTAATTAACGCCCAGAAAACTTCGGGCGAGGTCATTCATAGTTTTCCATCACAGATGTACTTTAGGCTTTAGTCAGTGATTAGCCTCATTATCTCCATGTGTGTTTGAATAGAGAAAGATGAACATCATTACTCCTTGAAGACCAAGTTAATAAATTAAAATCACTTTGTTTTGTCTGGCCAGCAGGTAAAAACACCCACATTTTGAGTTTGTAATTTTAATCAGTTACCAAAGCTGTTGCTGTGTTTGTTTCTATCTCAGGAAATAATGAAACTGCCATTTATAATGAGGGTTACCAGACAGGCTGTACACCTAGAGCCCCTTCAGAAATTGATCCAGACACATTTTTAACTGAAAAGGTTTTCTGCCTGTGGCCAAAATGCTGATATCCTTACAATCATTCACATGACTTGGGGTTAGAACTTTTCTCCTCTTTTTTTCTTCTAGTATAATTTTTGTTCTTTTTAAATGTGTGACTCCTTGTTATAAAATGAAAAAAAAAGTGTTTATGCAATCTGAATCTCAGAATTCTGTCTTTGAAAGGCTAAAAATGGTGGTTTTTGCCATGCCAGTGTGATTATCAGACTAAAAATGAACACTAATGCATCATTTTAAGGAGTGCAGTGAAGTAGTTGTAGACAATGTGAGAACATGTTGACATTTGTACGTCATCTCTCCAGAATTGTGTATTAATTCATCCAAAATGTCAGCGCGGTCACTTTAACTGATTCTGTTTTTCGTCTGTCCTCCCCTCCTCCAAGGTGTCTCCCCGCCCAGCAACACACCACTCACGACCAACTGTGACTCCCCTGGACTGGGCTGCCCAGGTAGGAAAAGTAAACACGCCTCCATTGTGAACGCTGTCTTTGCAACTGGTGATAAAAAAAGAGACTGAAAGCAGAAAATAGCTGCAGCTTTCCTTATTTACTTCCTTTGCTTTAATGTACGTGACATCCGAGTGGAAGATTCTTTTTTTCCAATGTGTGTTCTTCCTTTTTTTAAGTAGAATTATATTTGGATTTCTTGAGGTTATGAAAACATGGGTAGCATAAATCACTGATGTGATTCGCAGATCAATGGACGTCAGGACTTCTGGGTTAAATATGATTTCACTGCGTAATTGGAACCTGCTTTACAACAGCAGTTATTTATAACCCCATGACTGCGCCTGGTTTATCTGATCCTGACCAAGAAGACAAATACTTTTTACTTCTTGTTTTTTTTTGTGGACTGTTTTCTCACAGCTATTACTGAGTTATATAATTAGACAGGTAACTTATCACCGTCCCAGTGTTACGTACACCCACATGGGGAAGTTCAGTGCTGCTGCACTTAACTGATGTGTCTAATTGTCTTTTCTGGTATCATAAAGAAATGATGGAAAATGATATATTGTTCCAGAGTGCAAACAGAGTGTTGTCCTTTGCAATAAAAGCATATCTTGAAAGTAATGAGAATCAAAACTTTACATACAAATAAAATAAATGATGATAAAATGATAAAAAACAACCTTTATAAAAGTGAGTAGGGACCTGTCAGAGGATCTCATGAAGCAATGATGCTGACAGGGATTTAGCAGAGTCCTTTTTTGCAGTCGAAGATGTAAAAAAATATAGTTATTTTGGTTGCTATTTAACCTAATTTCTGACGAGAACCTGATATAATAGCAAGCTAATGTCTGTTTGAGCTTCTTTTCACCAAATGGGTACCAGTTTTAGATTTGGCATACTTACTTGTGCCCTTTATAGAGAGACTTGATGATAAGCAGATGCATTTCTAAGTAGCTTAGCTTTTTAATTTGTACTAAAAGTATCCTAGGTTGGTCTGCTTAGCTTCCAGACTACAAATGAGCTGTTAAACTCTTGCTTGGAAAGGCCGTCAGGTTCACTGTTTCCAGTGGTTTCAATCACAGTGATTGGCAGCCGCCTTTCCCACCAGCAAACAACAACAAACACAACCAAGCAGCCAAATTAACCAAAGCTCATTTGAACTAAACAAGATGTGAATTTTAACTTTTCAAACAACTCATGCTCAATATTAACTAGGAGGCCTTTTGATCTGCAAATCACCAAATCAATATTTACTGGGAACATTGGATTGACGGAAGCTAATGGTGCCCTTTAGACGGAACGCCATCGGAAAAAGTCCCCTTTGTTGCGCTTCTACTTCATCCGTGTGCCGTTAGTGCTGCAGACTCACTATTATCTTTTGAAAATATTGTCTTTGTCCCAAAACTGTCACTCATAGCTGCTGTTCCTATCACTGTCTGGCAGTTTGGGGATAGAAAAAGATGCAAACCGGTGTAAGGACTTGAGAAAAAGACAAGAAGTAAGATGACAGATGTAGGAGACTGAAGGTCTGCTTACTTTGCAGTATTTAGGAAATAAATCGGCTCACTTCGATGACTTAGAAGCCCTAAAATGTGCTTAAAGTTTCAAGGAGTTTTCACATAAACCATGAGTGTACTGTTGTCTTGTGCCACTCTGCTGGGACTGAACCCTGCCTGTGTTATACGTTGAATTTTCCACTGAAGTATACAGGAAATGGAACCCCTGACCTGCTGCCAAGGACCATGTATATACTGAAGGTTTTCTCCATGACCACATACATATTTAAAATGGGTAAACCAAATGGGAATCAAACCCTCAACCTTGGCAGCGTCAGATCCATACACCTCTCATTCAACTTCACAGGTTGATGGGTCTTGCTGTCAGTCTCTGTTCTTTGTGCTGTGTTAAGAAAGCTTCAAAGTCCCAGTGCCCCAGAGGTTTTCCTGAAGTTGCTTAACCCCTGAAAATGGATTCTGGACATCTTGTTGAGAGGAACTTTCTCACCTGAACAAGGTTTACGCTTGCCACACAGATCCCATTCCCCCAAAGCTCTGAACATATTCTAGCCTCTGAACTCTTCAAATACTGTCAAACTACTCTGAAAAGATGGTTTGAAGGAAGAAAGGAAGAGAGAGGGACATTTGAGGATTGAACTGGCAAGAGGTAAAATGACAAAGAGAAGATGGGAAAACAACAAACCACAAGAAAGTAAAACAGTCTTCAGTGTTTGGATTGTTCTACTTAGTTTAAATTAATAGTCATTGGTTGTCAGAAAAAGGAAGCAATCTGAATCACTTTGAGCTTTTGGAATTGGTTTTTGGACGTTCCGCCGACCAAACGATTAATGCCTTGTTTCGTTTTGTGTGCGTAAGTGAGTCAGTTGGAACTCCATTAATTCTGGTAGCAACCTCTTGGATCTCTGATGTGTTTGCAAAAATCCTTCTGGTTGAGAATTTACCTCAAGAATGTTGGAAACTTTGAACTTTTTTGGTGGATTTTGTCGAGACTGCGCTGTGTTGGCAGTTGGAAGAAACAAATTCGCGAGCAGGCTGTTCAGTTGCTTGACTATGTTTTCATTCAAACTGTGAATATGCATAATTTAAAATAATAATAATAAAAAAAGCTAACACATGCTAGCTGTGTAATGTACAGAGTGCATGCATATCGGTTCATGCATCTTGTAGCAAAGTATTTGAATATTCAGTTTCTATACATTCATAAAGAAACTAATTTCTCTGCATTAAACACGAGGGCAACGGTCTGTGCTATATTACATACACAAAACAAAGCTGTGTGGAAACAGCTTCCGTGCATATTTTAACTGAGTTTCCACAAAAGCAGAAAAAAATGCGTCTTGAAATGTGTTTGTAATCTCTAATTATAAGTCCATTAAAAAGAAGCAGTTAATGCATTTCCAGCATTTTAACCGAGAATTGAAAATCAAAACCCACTTATAGACAAAGAAGAGATGTTTTTGTTTTATCTGAGTTGAGAATCTCAGGATGTCATACGTTGTACAAATGATTTGTTTCAGTCATGATATTTGAACGTATACTTGACAATGACTGCTCGTAGAGAAGAGGTCAAGCAAGGACAAGAATCTCACTCAGGTTGGTTAAAATGAGGATATTCTTGAGAAGGAGACAGATACTTTGCGCTGTTTATTCTAAGCTTATCGCTCCGAACAAGTTCAAGTGTGTGAGAGAGGAGCCTTGTGCCACACATCCTCTCCAAACCAATGTGGACAAGAATTCCCTCAGGCATCCTGTGTTAAGGACATTTTCCTTAAATGACCCGTCTGTGTCCTGAGGGGAACGTACGTGAAGAAACCACAGAATGTTTTTAAAGCGAAACCACCCCAGGGTGCTGCAGCAGAAACCATTAAAGCTGGAATGCTGTCCGCTCATGGATCATGACCTGAAGAAGAACTGAGTCCAGCCGATCGCCTTTACTCCAGGAGGTCACGTGGTCTGGGCCTCAGTCGGTCAGAAACAGTAGCTGAGGGCCAGCTGATAACGTGACCCAACCCCACTCCTGAAATGTCAGTTCTCACACTATCCAGAGCTACAGAGGCCTCAGAGGGACATTTTTCTAAAGGTCAGTTTTTGTGAAATTGTGCTCATGAGAGGAAGGGAGTGGAGCCAATTAGGCATCAGCTTGTGTTGCAGAATGTAAATGACTGCAGCAGCTTCGGCAGGTCAACAGGCCATGGGAGAGCACTAACGTGGTTATACAGTGCATCATCGAGCTACACTGGTCCATGGAGTGCAGGGTCGGCTAAAGACCAGCACCACTGGAGCTGATAGCAAGTCAGGGTCCTGGTCTAGAGCTGAATCCCTGGAGAGAGAAGTCGTGCTTCAGCAAATGAAGCTTTGATTCAGGTGGAACCGTTTAGGAGAAGGCAGTTCTGTTTGAATGGAAAGCAGAAGAAGACAAACAGAACCACCAGTCACAAGACAGATGGTTCTGATGGAACATAGAAGGAGGGAATTTTTCTGCTTTTTGTGACAAATTTGTATGACTTTCATTTGTGGCATTTTCTTGTATAAACAGTCTTGGTCGAATGATGCAATTTGATACAACTGCAGAATTCACCTCAAGTCTAGACAACACTGGCAGTACATGTGGGTCATGGGAAAACAGGTCTGTCACGCTATGTTCCTCTTTATACCTGGACAAATAGGAATGTTCTTAAAATCTCTACTATTGACAGAATGCAGCGGGTAAAAGGGAACATGGTAATAACCATATAATTATTAGTCCATCATTAGTCCATCTTTGCCTGCTAGTCCAGAATCACTTATTTTAAACCTTATATAGGTACAGGCCACCTTGGCCTGAAGTCTTTCCACATAACCAGTAGTTCACCTCAGGAATAAATGTGCAAAACATGACCCTTCAGACTGTGAGAGGAGCCTCTAATGACTGCCTGAAGACATAGAGATCCACTTGTGTCTTCAAGGTCTGGGGTTAAATGTGTGGCCACAGTCTCTTTATACGTCAGCAGAATGAATCAGTGTTCCTTTAGAGCTGCCTTGTATGAGAACAGGTGCAATATAAAAACAGAACATACATACAAGGACAGTGAATTAGAAGTGGTATTGTGTTGAAAGAAAAGAGGTGTGTGTCGTCACACATGCAAGGATGTGCCACATGTGATTACGAACAGATACATATAAGGTCGAGTGTTCTTATGAAACTCAACAACTCTCAGTGCTTGAATGTCACTAAGCATGAAACATGGGACTTTTTCTGAAAATCTTCTAAAAAAAATAAGCAGCAAACCCATTTTTCTGTGGCCCAGCAACTTTTAGCACTAACAGTGCATCTTAGAGGCATCGCAATATTTTGTTGAAGAAAATATTGACTTGAGTGCACAAAGACCAGAGAAAAATGGACGAATGACAGGTACGTCTTCAGGACACACTCTGAGCCATTAACACACTCCACTTGTTGGTGTGTTGCCGCTGGTTTGTGGATACTTCGTTGGCCTACAACTAGTGTGGACAGTTAGTATGAGTAACACAAACTGCAAAAAGAGTCCGGCAAACAACAAGGAAATCACATGGTAGAGCTTGAATCTTTCCTAAAGGACCTGTTTCTGATTTGAGTGATGCCTTCTTTCCTATATTGAAGCGATGAAATTGCTCGAGGGTAAAGTTATCAACACACTTGTGTGATCTCAGGCTGTGGTGATTTTGGGGAACAAGTATTTCATGTAACAAAGCGACCTGAGGCATTTCTCCTGTACGCCTCTACCTCGTGCTCTAAACATGTTCATTTATGATGCAGCATCACAACCATTCATCATCCTCTGCATCTCTCTCTCTCTCTCATCCCAACACCTTGCCACTACCACCAGCCGCTTCCTCTCCCGCCACCTCATCCACTGACTCCACTAACACCATCCATGCTACTAATGCCGACACCCACGGTAAGCAACCCTCATCCTCCCTCTCATGCAGCCCTTCTCCATCCTTTCCCTCTATGGGTTCTTTTCATTATGCCGCCTTACGCTTCCTCGTCTTGGCCGTTCATCACAGAGGATCTTCTAATTCCTAAAATGCACCTTGAGAATGGAGGCTGCCTTCAGGAAACACAGGTGTATCCTGCCTGTCACGTCCTCGCCGGGAGGAGCTAAGACACGAGTTGGAGACATGAGTGAGCATAATGAAAAGCAACCTGTAGCTTCTCACACCTCCCTCCCCCTCTTATTCCTCCCACTACTCCAGTGTTTCACCATTTTCATTCCCATACCCCACGATGTTAAGTGTTCATTTATTTAGTTCAGCTGCAGATCGTCTTTGATGTTTTCACCATTTCTCATTTGATTTTTGTCATGCCTAAGGTCAAACACTTGACTTTTACCCCTTTTCTCTTCTCCTTTTGCCTCGTCTCCTGTAACTCTAAGATCTATTTTGGAGGCTTTTCTAATATCCAAGTAAAATACTTAGTTTTATGGAAGTCATTTACAGTTCATCACCAAAAACAATTATCCCTAATGTATTTTTGAAGAGGCTTCCCTCATAAAAATCACAGCCCTTTGAAGCTTTGCCACGTTCGGCCTCTCAAGAACTGAGCAGAAGTTGCCCGGAGCTATTTTACTTTTCATGCACCTCTGAAAAGTCAAACCCTCTATTATTAATTTGTTCGTTCTATTATTCATTATCTAGCAAGGAGAAGACTCAGCTAATTTGGTTCTGATGAACTGGTCCAGATGAACGTGTTTGACTCAGGAGGACTGAGATTGGATAAATATTATCTACCACTGCGTCGAAAAAATAAGTCCATCAAATGTTTTCATTACTTAATTAACCTTTCTGCCGTTCTTTGTCCGAATGAAGAATTATGGTGGTGAATGAATGACTGTAGGAATTTATGAAAATGAGCTCTCACTCTTTGATTTGAGTAATAAGGACTTTTTGTTCTGACAAAGGACAGTTTGGTTCTCAGTGGGATTTCAAATATGTAGTCTATGGAGAACTTAGTGTGGTTTTCGCGCAACCATGTTAATGTGTTTTGCATCTGTGGTCCCTCTGGTTCTGCTGCATCCTTGATTTGTCATCTCCAGTCCTTCCTCCCATCACCCCGTCTCCATCCACCATCCCTACCACTAGCATGTCTCTAACCCCAACCATCAGCTCCACCACCACCAGCACAACCAGCTCCTCCTCCTCCTCCTCCTCCTCCTCTGGTAAGGCTTCATCTGCTTTGCTGCTGTCTTGTTTGACACGAGCATCGCGAGACTTTCAATGCAAACTAAAACAAAAAAAACAAGCGATTATTAAATGTTTTCCCCCTAAATTTGATAATTTTTTGGGTGCAAAAGCCTCAGAAACATCGTGAACATGGGTGACATTTGGAGTTCATCTTCAGTTCTGGGCAGAGATCATTAGCTGTGTTTCCATAATGTATTTCTTTGCTCTTTTAGAGAGCAAGATTCAAAATTTAAAAACATACACCATCAAATTTGCGAAGAAGTTCCTTTGCTTGAGGTAGTTTTTGAGAGTTAATGTACTTTATAGGAGATGGAAACGCCTTTTCTCAATAAGTTCTGATATAATGAACATTTAACTACTGATCAGCTGCTGCTGCTTGTTTTGTTGTCTTCATGGACAAACAGTATGACATTATGATCAACCCCAGCTGACTTGAAAGAATGATTAATATTTGCTAAATTGAAAACAGTTGAAGGACACACAGAACAGCTGAAGGCGTCCCTTCCTTTTTACTTCCATAGATGGATAAAGATTCTTCCTGATTTACTTCTGCAAGTTTTTTGCTAGTTGGAAAACAACTGGTTTCATTTCCAGTTTGTTACAGCAATGCACAGCTTAAACTGCCACTTTATGTTGACAGTCTTTATCTAAAGTTTCAGGGCAGTCATTGGAAACAAGCCTAATTCACTTTTTCTTTTCTTTTCTTTTTTTGTTTTTGTAACGTTTAGCAAATCTGCCTCAATTTGCTTGCTAATTACAGTAAATAGAAACTCAGCTACTGACCGAACCAGAAGAACCTCGAACTAAACTGACTCCAAGAGGCTCTTGGGAAACCCAGTTTGTGCACCAAATGTCAAAATGACTTTTTCTTGATCAACCAACATTTTTGATCAGAATTAAGAAAGATGTCTGTGAAGATTCTCAGTCATCCAGCTCATGGTTATTCTGGTAGGTTAATCGTAGCAGCTGGACTTGCTTGAGTTCCTTGAAAGTTCCTTGAAAGATAACCAGAAAACCCACGCCAACATGAAACCACACCTCCTTACTGTACAGAGTGCCTTTTGGGCAGGCGAGTGGTGTGAGGGGTGTACAGCCATTAATAAGTCAATAAATCAGAAATGCATGTTGGAAAAGGTCTGAAAAAAGGGCAAAAGCTTGTGGAATGTACAGTACAGGGGAGGACTGGTCTTCATGATGACTCTGCCTTTTCCTGTTCGTTGGTTTCTTTGGTTGGCAATGTGTTCTTCTCTTGAGTCTCCGTCTTCTTCAGCTTGGATTTGTCAAAGCGTTCGACTTCAGCGATGTCAGGTTTGTCAGCCATGTTTGTGGAGGCTCAGGGTTGTAGGTAGAGAACCAAATAAGGAACTCAAGCAAGTCCAGTTGCTACAATTAATCTACCAGAAGAATCAAGAAAGACTTTTGAGATTGGTCCCAGGAGCTTGTCTCGTTAACACAGTATCATTGTGTGATTTGTGTCACTGACATGCCGCCTTATTGTGCTAATCAGTTATGGCTACTGCTACAATCACCGTCACCAGCAGCGCTGCAACTCCTGCATCCTCTGCATCCTCTGCATCCTCTGCTACTAATGTTGCTTCAGCCAGCAGTACAGCTCATGGTAAGGTAGCTAACACTATCTAAAGACACTGCTGTTAATGTTTTGAGTTTCTCATTTTGATTTTGATTCGCAATCAGTTTTGGACAGCGATATCTGATCATTTCATCTTTTTAACAAAGATAACACATGATTAATAACAGGTAACTAATAAATATAATGGTGTGTGATCAATGAACAGCAACAGACTTTTCCCACAACACCTCCAATTCCCCATGATGTGAATGCAGATTGATTGAAAATTTAGATTGCTCTGTCTGTAACTGAGGGAAAAGAAGGTAGAAGAAGTACAGCGGTGTCCACATGTTGTACTGTTCACAGGTTACTGCATCCGATGTGTGACTGTGTTTTAAGTTGTTGTCCCTAAAACACAATGAAACCCAGTGAAATAAAAGGTCCAACGAATCAAAAACAAAAAAAAAAAGAACTTGCAGAGATGATCTTAACCTGCTCATATCGTTCCATATTGTACCTACAGCATGTGTCCAGCAAACTAACGGATAATCTGTGGTTGTTTACTTCCCCTGTAGCCCAACAGACAACCAGCAGCACAACAACTGCTTCATCCGCTACCACTAACCGCCCAGCTACTAACCCTACGACGCATGGTAAGAGCAACAATACCGGCGCTGCTAGAACAATGGAAGACTAAACGCTGCTCCGACTGCTAACAGTTTTAATCTGAGGTGTATTAGTGCTGGCAGGCCCAGAAGCTGCACTGCACCCATTAATGCTGAGAAGGTTTCGGGGATTAAATCCTGCAGTTGTGCCACAGCCTCAGTCCTTACAAAACCAAACAGCTGTAACTGTGAGTCGTAAAAGTGGAGTCATTTAGACCGGAGGGAAATTAAATTAAATTCACTTTATTTCCCAGCCTGGTGAAATGATTATGGCTGCAGCTTGTTGGTATAAATACTAAACCGCAGTCCTAATGTCAGACATTTAAAGCACTCAGCAATCACCATATTGCTCAAGGAAGATGAAGGCAATTAGTCATGTTTGAAGAAACTTTTCTGCTTGATAAATTTAACCTAATGACACCTAATTGTGTAAATGCCTTTGTTACAGCATGTGCTGTACTCCGCCTGATTTGGGCCTAATAGTGTGTCCATGAAAGCTTGGAGCTGGGACTATACACTGGTTTAAAAAAAGCCTTGAAATAGTCAAGGTGCCAAATAAATACTGTAAAAGAAGGAAAAATACGACATCATGAAAGTACAGTAATTTCTCAAAGTTATTTTCTAGCCTTAATTTGTGATCTTCAATGTAAAATATTTACATGTGTAGAAACAATTAAAAACCTATAATAAT
>NW_007579365.1:9285-50170 GCF_000690725.1 Stegastes partitus | reverse complement strand
GATAGATAGATAGATAGATAGATAGATAGATAGATAGATAGATAGATAGATAGATAGATAGATAGATTTATAAAATATATATTTTGGCAGATTAGTGTTGCTTATAGATATTATACACTGATAAAAACACATTCTTTCAACACTTTAGTTTTTTCGATTTGTGTAATTATGCAAGATATTGTCAATGAAAGAATCAATCTACATAAAAATACAAAACCAACACTTGTTTTCTGCTAACTGTCACTAATTTTATCTAATTTTAAAAATGTATTTACAGTATTACATTTGAATTAAGACATTTTATCTGTTTGAAATGAAGACAACATTTATAAAGTTACAAGAAATTAGTTTTTAATGTCAAAATGTAATTTTCTTTGAAAAAAAAAAGAAATTTATGGGTGATTTTTAGCTTTATTTTACATTATGTATGTAATTTCACAATGTATGTATTTATTTATTTATTTTAGTTTTATTTAAATCTTCACTTTTTCATGTATAAAAATATGTTAAATGAGAAGGGAGCATTTTGTTAGTGGTTACCATGATTTAGGCCTGCCTGTCTGTAGATTACATGATCTACATTTCAGATCAAATGTATTTAATTTGTGTGAATGGAAACATTGACTGTTAGATCGTATACCTTGAAAATTCACAACATTGTAAAAATGCCTCTTTTCTTATTCTCCCTTCTACTAGTTTCTACTGTAGTTTCTTCTCCACAAACAGTTCAAGGAGCAAATCCTCTGCTGCTGTTTGTTATTACTAACCACCCAACGACTAACATAGCTGTTACCACTGCTGCTTCTTGGGGTAAGATACTCACTTGCATGTCTAATTCATTAAGGTATGTGTCATGAACTCTTCATCTTTCCTCTTTTTTTCCCCCTATGTTTTCCTTCTAGAAAAATGTCTTTTCACTCTGTTGTGAAGCCAATTTAAACATTTCTGAACTTGGACTTTCCATGCTGTTGTTTGAGCAAGTCATCCTCTACTGATTGGATCAACAGATAGGAATTAATATTTTAGTAAATGGATCATAGTTTGGTTTTGTCTCTGGGATTTAGTTCAATTGTGCTCAGGTTCTTGTTTTCAGAATGATTAGAGCTTCCTGTTAAAGCTGCTGTCATGGTACTAACCGTTTGATCAACCTAACCTAGTCATACAGGTTATCTCCTGGTTTGGTTTCCTCTCATATGCTACATATATTGACATAATCTTTAATTATTTTAGCTTGTTTTCGATCATTCATGCTACATAAATTCTAATCAAGGTACGTTTTTTTTAAATACTAACATTAGCCGTGTTTGTTTGGGATGGCTCATCTGATGTAAAGGTGTCATGTGCTGTGTTAGTGGTTTATGCTTGGAAATGCATTTTGTTACCTTTATTTATTTTCTGTAACCTGCTTTTTCACTATAATGGCGTCTGCTATGATGTGCCGTGTCCTGACAACAGCGGAGGAGACCACAGGGAAATCTCCAACCAAAGCGTCTGCTCTTGCTGCTCCTGCTGCTGCTGTAGTTACCCCTCAGCAGCCTGAAGCCCGTTCCTCAAAGTCCAAGCCTCTGGCTGCTGGGCCTGCTGGTCACCGAAGAAGAAAGATTTATGGAACAACTGCTGCTAGATCTTCTGTTTCTCAAGCTCCTAAACCTCCACCTCCTCCAATTCCTTTAAACAGACGCACCAGGTCTGTTGTAATTCCCAGCCCCTCTGGAGGAGCCTCTCATACCAGGTCCTTGGCATCAAGTCAGTTAAAACTTCCAGCCCAAGCCCCTGCCCCCCAACATCCAGCACATCAACCCAGACACTTAGCTCCATCTGAAACTACGCACCCAAGACCTCCAGCCTCCTTCCCCAGGGCCCCAGGCCCTCGCAGCTCCAAGACCTCTCTGGGGTTTATCTCAACCCCTTTGAGGAAACGGCCGAATGGAAGAAGACGTCCAGTTGTCACCAGAGCACCACCCAGGGTGGAGGTTCACATCACAAAACCTGCTATTCCACCAACCGAACCCAGATCCACAACCAGGTCTACACAAACAAGTGGATTCAAATCCACAGCTGGACTGAGAACTACAGCGCACATTTTGGGATACGCACCGCACACCACAGGTCGCCTAAATCCTACATCACCACCGACTTCCACGAAGGAGGCCGCTACAACCACTCAAGACTTAAAACTCCTTCGGCAAACTGGGGTGTCAGTGTCGCCTCTGGGGTCATCTGTGTGGCAACATAAAGGTGAGACATTAGACACAAGGGAATTCTCCCCAGCTGTCGGGGCAGCACCCCTGGCATCATCATCATCCTCACTGTTGTCATCAGCATCAGTGCTTAGCAACAGAAAGAACAAGCCTGTAGCGTCACAGTGGTCGCTACTGAGCATGAGCAGTGGGGAAAACCAAACAGTTGCTATGGGAAGCTGGACAGATCCTCTGGAGCCACTGGGCGATGAGTATTCGTCAGGCTCTGAGACTTTTGTGTATGATTTGACTGAGCTTGTGGAGGAGGGCAGTGCTTTCAACTTGTATGAATTTGATGTTGCCTACTCCTTGGAAGAACCCACCTCTAGTCCCAATGGCAAAAACGAACA
The DNA here is from genome assembly GCF_000690725.1 of Stegastes partitus. Classification (NCBI taxonomy): domain Eukaryota; kingdom Metazoa; phylum Chordata; class Actinopteri; family Pomacentridae; genus Stegastes; species Stegastes partitus. Next base: position 47,580 of record NW_007579365.1, on the reverse strand, counting down.
ATCCTTCAACGAATCAGAGCCGCACAGTGCTTCCTTTCCTGTCACACACCCTTTAACTGCTTCTGTGGGAGAAAGGGAACATTCTCTCACCCAAACACATTTCCACGATGACTCAGAAAGCCTGCCGAGTGGCTCAGCAGCAGGGAGCGAGCTTTCTTTAGAGCACTCACAGGATAGATTGATGCCAGAAACAGTTACATCTCTCCACACTCTTTCTCAAACCTACTATGGGTTTCCAAACAACACTAGTGCAAGTGGACTGAAGCTGAAGGAAAGTTCCTACACACAAGCTGCCGCTGAACGACTGACATTTCAGCCAACACCATCTCTCCTTATGCCCTCCTTTTCATCTGTTCTCGTCATACAGCCAACTCCCTCTTCAACCGTGGTACCACTGAGCCCCTCTGCTCTCCTTGCAGAGGAGGTTTTCACAAAACAGATCTTTTCTTCTTCAGTGCCACAGATGGAACACAAGGCCCAGATATCCATGTCCTCTCTCCCTGTAAACCCGGTGGGCAGTGTGTATGAGGCAGACATTACTAGAAGTGATATTGGACTTGAAGCAGCGAAAAGTAAGCTGATTAACAATTTATATCCAAGTACAAACTTATTTACACAGATGCATTCGTCTGTGGATTTCTTTCCCCTTAGATCATCTCCTGCTTTTCCCAAAACAACTTCTTTTGACATTTCTCACTACTCCGTCCTTCATCTTATCCTCCCTTCACTTCCCTCTCTGTCAGCGCCCTTCACCTCCCCTCATGCCATCAATCTCTCTTCTTCATCACCCGTCTCCCCCACTGGTATCACTCCCCTTTACTCAAATACTCTCACTCCCCTCTCAACCTCTCCTCCCTTCTGGGTGACCGCTGTTCCTCTTCCACCTTCTGCTGCCCCTCAGCAGCCCTCCCTCCTCAGACCTTCCTCTTCCCAACAGGCAGAGCGAAGAAATTCAGAACCAGATGATGTTGTTGAACCTGCTCATGTTCCACAGTCAGACAGCGTTAGCGAGAACTTTCAGCCTTCTCTGTTGTCATTTCTGTCACCGTCCTCAAACCTTCAAAGAGACTTTGAGGCCACAGTGGCTGACACAGCATCTTTGTTGTCACTTCCTCACTTTTCTGAAGCCCCGACTGAATCTCTCATGCCAGGGGTGGATGGTGCACTGCTCCCTGCAGAAAAGTCTTCAAACGAAACATCCAAACTTTTCAAAAGCCAATCCCTTGATGCTCAATCAGACTCCTTTAGTCGCATTAGCCCAACTCCCTCAGGATTATCTGTAGAAAATTTGGCATCCATTTCTGCCGAATTTTTATCAGATTTAGCAGCTCTGCCAGCCCAGTCGGAGTTGCCTGAGTTGAATCCGTCTGCGGCTTTATGGCCTTCCTCAGATGCAGCTGGTCTGTCAGTCACTCAGTTATTGGTTCATTCTGATCAGAGAGATGCGAGCGACGAATCGCATCCAGCTCATCGCTCTGATACTAGCTCTACCTCATTGCCAACAGCTGGCATTTGGGCCTATGAACGCACCCTGGCTCTGCTCCAAGCAAATATTGATAGAAAGCAAGATTTACACCCTGCTTCTTTGTCAGCTGCTTCCTCATCATCTTCGCATGCCGTTCTTTCAACGCAGAGTCCCCTTCGCCTTGACAACCTGTCAATCACTGTGTCTGCAGAGAATCTTCGTGCTGCCACGGTGACAGAGAGGATGATTGGTGAGGAAACAGCACTGCTTTCCTCCTCACCCTCTCCTCATCCTGTCACTGAGAACCCTCTTCTCTTGGCTCAGACATCTTCATATGGGTCGCAAGACAGATATACTTCCAGCCTGACCTTTAATAGGGATCCATTGAGCCTGCAGCAAGCAATCTCTCATTTACACATTCAAGGGAGCACAAACGCAGCCCCGGGTGCTCGCACTAACTCCGGAGGCTCACAGGCACTTGTTGACTATGACAGTGCATTTAATCACCCCACTTCCCCTTTGTTGAATCCATCTGTCGTGGCGCCAACCCAGATGCCGGCGCTCCACAGCGGCCTGAGTGCACAGCTTGGCGTTGCAGCCCCCCAGCACGCTTCAGGGCTGGATTATACACAGCACTCAGGCTTGACACAAGCTAACAGTGAAAACCCCAGCCGTGTGATCCACACACACAGTTCAGCACACACACACCTCAATGGAAGTGAGGACACCAGTCAGAGATTTGCAGAGGTGCATGTTAATGTTGGGGGGCTGCAGCAGCAATCATCCCACTCTCTTTCCTTTGCACCCACCTCCTCTCTACTCTCACCCTCCATTTTTCCTTCTCCTTCTCTTGCAGCACCTCCTGTTTCCTCTCTTTACCTTTCTCACATCTATCCCGCAGTCGCTCCCCTCTCATCTTTCTCCACTCCTTCTCTCTCCCGTCACTTCTCCAGCAGGGTGGCATTGCCAGCAGTATCTGCCAGCCTGACAGATGCAGAAATTGGCTTTTTGTCACCCACTTGGCCGACTGCTGGAGTCAACCAGCCCACAACAACCCAATCCCCCCTGGACAAATATTTACAGTCTTTACAAAGATCCACCACACAATCCGTTAGTCAGTCAACAGAGTCAGTAGAGCTGTTCATCCCAGACAGCCCAGCTTCCACTCTCCCTGATGACAAACTGAAATCCAGCCACTCACAGCCTCTTGCTTCCGTTAAAGTGGATGACAAGGAAGAGGTTTTTCCACAGTTTGCTAACAATTCACAGACAGTCGAAGCTTCCAGTTTTGTCAGTGGTTCACTGTTGTCACCCGAGGCCTCAAGTAACCTCAGTGCTGTTGGGAAATTGTCACATCTCTCCGCTGTGTTTGATCCTGCGGATGTTGTTCCAAAGATACATACTGCAGCTGAACAACTCTCTGCTGTAGAACTGGCTTCTTCAGCTGTGAGCACCGATGACAATGTAACTCTGGATGCAATGTTAAAAGCTGTAACAGGCCATCAGCCTAATGAAGGTCTAAATGTAGAAGCTGCCCTGAACACTGAATCCTTTCCTGCTGAGGTGCAAACTACCTCTCCCTGCCCCACTTCTGAACCCAGCAATCAGCATAGCTCTGCAGTATCAACACAACCAACCGGTGCTCTGGTTATTCCAAACCCCCTGCACTCTTCTGGCCTTAATATCCCCTCCGCCACACAAGCCTCCAGATCCCCCACTGGCTCCTCTATCGATGCCCCAAATCCCGGCTTCCTGTCTGGGCCTGTAGAACTCCCACGTCCAGCAAGTGACAACCACACTGTGGCCTCAAAATACATCTCCAAGTCAAATGCAACCGCTTTTATCACACTCAAAGACTCTCCTTCAGGGGCAATTGAAACGACAAACACCACAAAGGCTACAAATGCTACAAACTTCATAGGTAATGCAAGTCTAGAAGCATCTCGGGGGAACGTGACAGGCAATAAACCAATGCCAGATCTCAGTGAGAATGTAGGCACAAAGTCAAATTTAACAGTTTCAAAGCCGAGTTTGAACTCAAGTCCAAGCATGTCGAATCACAGCGGGAATCAGAGCTCAGGAGGTTTTGTGAATGGGGCCATGACCCAAGACCACAGTGGCAGCAATGTCAAAGACGAAAATATCAACCTTTCGCCTGTGCCACCTGTGGTTGTCGGTGCTCACCATTTCATAACCACAAAGAACTCCTCTCCAACGGCTCCATTCAAAGCAGTCAGTGCGTCAGTGAATAATGGCGACAGCGGCAGCCTCAAAAAGGCCACAGTGTACCCAACTCCTGGATCCCCAAGTGTAGCTGCCAAGCCATGCCAATGTAAACAACGCTTTCATTTTACATGTCTGTGTGGACTGTCATCGGGGAACAGTATGTTATGCAGTAACAAAAAACTGTAGATGTAGAAAAAATTATTTAAAAAAAAAATCATCTATATTGACTCTAGTTTGCACTTTTAAAAAAATAATCATCATAGTGTTTTTATATTGAGTCTTAAAGTCTGTTCAGATGGTACGACTAAAATGTTGTACAAGAAAATGCATTGAATTAAGCGATAATATAAGAGTATGTGGACCCCCGTGTCCACATTATTAGGGTTCTTTAGGTGTTTTGAAATGATGATGCTTCTGTCATACTGTGTGTTGCTGCAAGATTTGAAAACAAATATCCTAAAGTTGGTTAAGATCAATGGATTTTATTAATCCCTTTGACCGATAATGGCACTTTACATTAAGAAAAATAAAAGATTTTAAGACTCAATACATAGTTTAATTAGTTTTGAAGGTGGTTGGGTTTTGTAATGTGGTAGCTGAGTAGCAGTTTTTATTGAACAACTAGGTTCAGTAGTTCTGTTTGCAAGTAAATCCCTGTCAATCATATGAATGTATGGGATGCCTATAGAAGTGGAGGCTGGTGATTGGTTTGTCATGATTCTGGGTCAGTTTTCCAACATTAACATGGAGTTAATTTGACCAATCAGATTGTAACGTATAGTCTGGTACTTGTAGTCAAACAAAAGGATTGTAGTGTTTTGCCTCACTGTCTGTCTTACTTTTGTCTTTCTCTTTTATCGGGCTTCTGTACAATATCCAAGACTTTGGATATCTCTCGTTTCCTTTTCTCTTCTAAACTTTCATCTCCATTTTAAACACTTTTTCTTTTCGAAGGGTTTTCAGTCCATCAACCTACCTGGTAGAGACATCCTGCTCTGCTGCATCTGCTCTCAGACAGTAAATAATAGACTCCTCATCTGCATTTCACAGACTGCTGTGAAACGACCAGTTGCTTCCTTAACCTCCAGAAACAAAGACATATAACCAAATGTCTGCAGCTTGCAGGGTCTCCCATCAGAAGTGGTGGAGTAGAAGCCTTTTGTCCGTCCGGTAGCACCTACTAACATTTATAGATACTAGAGAGGCACCTAGTGGCCAATGTGAAGCATAGCAGGAGAGCTGACAAAACTGCCAAATTTAAATGAGACAAATAATTGACGGTAATAAACTGCTTCTGCTTTCAGGAACTCAGAGTCAGCAGGTCAGTCAAACTGCTAACAAGACAGAGAGCAGCTGGAGGAAGACAAAAAAAGTTGTAGCATTAGAAAGCAACTACTTATGAAAGCTCATCCATTATCTCAGATATGTTTGGACTGAACATCTTCAACACAGTAAAATTCCAAAAAGACAACAAAAGTTGCAAAGTAGCATTAAATCACTGTTTGTTTGTTTTTTTGTTTGTTTGTTTTTGTTTTTTTAAATGCATGCTTGAATACACAGTTGATTCAGGTCCCAGTTTGGTTTATGACAACCTCCAAATAATTCTGTTCTCTACACCAAAAACACAATTTGTGAAAGATTTAAGGCTACTATATTTTGTATTTTATTATGAGTTTAATTTGACAACTCTTTTTGATTTGTTTAAGTTAAGAAATATTAGAAAATAGTGAAGTAAAGTTAACAAATCCTCGGATTTAAGAAGCTACAACCAAACAAAAGTTTTGCACTTTTAAATTACACCTAACAAAAACCAGGTGTTGTCTCTGGATCACAGTGAGAATCATAGAACTGCTGCAACTTACAAAACTGCAATGTACTAAAACTCTACGTGAAAACTGAGTTGGGAAGCATTTTTTAATATGTTAACAGCATGTTCAATCTACATAAAAAATAAACAATTGTACAGTAAATATATGTAGAAATACTTAAAAGGGCAGTAGCAGACAAAAAATAAATAAATCTCAGTTTCTTTATTTGTAAAAGAAAAACAATGTTTGACAAAATGTTTGCTTGAGTACAACTGATTCACTTTAAATTTTAATGAACTCAAATCAATTGCAATAATTCATATAGTATATTTCATGCAGTATTTTATTCAGTGCACAGCAGGTCGTTTGAACAACAACACAATAATGTTCTCTCTGCAGGCAAGCTTGAGATTCTGCACAGATGAGGTCCAATATTTCCAATCATAGGTTCATATTTACTTATACTTAAACAGATTTTCTCTGTCAGTTTGCCGAGTCTTTAAGATTTTAGCAAATCTTTAAAGAAATTATATTAACAGGCAACAAACCAAACTCAACTGTCGTATCACTTTATTTCACTTTACAAGAAGCTTATTTGCGAAGTTACAGACCCACAAACTAGTGGTCCGTTGCAGTTTTCTAGTTTTTAAAAAAAAAAACACCTCTAAAGAATGTGTTTAATAAATAGTTGTGTTCTGTAATACTGTATGTGGTTAAGAGGGGAAAAAAAGTGTTAAATCCCGACAAAGATTGAAAAAGTTAATGACAGGGTGGATAAAGTGCTGCAGGCGGCAGAAACATGTCGTCCTGCAGCTTTTTCCTGATTCCCGACACGTTCCAAATGATCCCATTCTCCGAGAAAAGAAACCATAATGACTGCTCTCCTCTCCTCTCTGCCGTTGTTATCTGCCAGGCAGCACATTCCTCCTCATCATTATACTCTGTAAAATTGGATTTTTACATAACTCGATTAGCTCCATCCATCCTGCTCGATTCGTCTCCTGCTATGTGGCACAGGCGCAAAAAAAAATAAAAATCCATTCTGTGTGTGAAATAGCTTGTACCAAATGGAGACTGAAGTATTATTTTCTCTTTCTCTTGCAGAGGGGTTATTCTACCGGATTTCATTCGTGGTGGATGACGAGGGCTCGACGCTGAGCCTGGACGATGTGGAGCAAGCAGTGGCTCTCTGGGTAAGACGAGCTTCATTCAGCTGCTCCTGCTGTCTGCTGTAGTTTTACTCTAGTAAATGATGTAAGTTCAAACCCCAGTGTGGCATACTTCAGTAGCTTTATAGAATTTGGGATTACTGAAGGTGGTAAAAGGTCTTTTTTTTATTATTATTATTATTATTGCATTTCCTATAAAATTTGCCTGCACACTGAAAAAGTGATCCGAAAGCTTCAAACTCCTCAGATAACTGAGAGGTACAGCTTTATTAAAAGCTGAGAGGTGTTTTGGTGGATGGAACGAGGACTTTTTTTGTTTGCCAGATGTGTTTTCCATTAACTCTGTGGGTCGTGTTAACTTTGCGCTCTCCACCTCTCTTGTAGAGATTCACATAAATGAGAAGTCTGTGTCTCAAAGCGACCAGCTTTGTGGTTCCCCAACTTCAGAAGTTTCCTCCTGCTACCGTAATACAAAGTTAGAATAACATTATTTTAAAGTATGACAAGTTAGACTTTAAAAATGATCTAAAGTACAAATCCACTGTAGATTCTTGCATTTTTAAAGAAAATTTAACATCTTTTATTGTAATAATTCTGCTCCTCGGTATGAACCACGTCCTTATTGATGTTTGCATTGGTTTGATTGTCGTCACAAAGAATCTGAGTCTTCTGAAGCACAATGTTTTACTCCATGTCAGGAAAGTTTTAGCCTTAATTCTTGTAGTTTAATCATAGCAGCTGGACTCGCTTGAGGTTCTTGAAGACGTTTCATCTCTCATCCAAGAGGCTTCATCAGCTCTCAGTTCAGTCAGTTCTGATGAAGCCTCTTTGATGAGAGGTGAAACGTCTTCAAGAACCTCAAGCGAGTCCAGTTGCTACGATTAATCTACGAGAATAACCATGACCTGGATGACTGAGAACCTTCACAGACACTTTGAGCCTTAATGCAACACATGCGAGGAACCACACCACAACATTCAAACCATCTGCCTGTAGTTGTGACAGCTGTGACCCGCCACCACCGACTCGTCAGACCTCTGAAGGTGTTCTGTGATATCACACACCAAGACATCAGCAGCAGATCCTTTAAGTCGCCGAATGGGACCTCTGTGGTTCCTGATTTGTTGGTCCAGCACATCACACAGACGCCCGATCGTACTGAGACACGGAGAATTTAGAGGCCAAGTCAGCACCTTGAACTGTTTGTCATGTACCGCCAGCTATTCCTTTACAATGTTTGCAGCGTGGCAGGAAGTGTTATCCTGATGAGAGATGACACTGTGATCAGGGAATGTGTTGCTGTGGCTGATCGGTGTGTGCTCACAAGTTTTCTGAATAATTTAATGAGATCAGCAAATAATCCATTTGACTTTTAGTCTGGTGAAATCATGATTTTAAGAACTGATCATTTAACATTTTTACACTGTTTAAAAATGTCTTTCTTGCTGTTAAAGTTGCTTTTAAAGATGATAATTTAATTTTCTAGGGGCCGGCTATTTATGAGGACAACATGCTGTAAACACTGTGAATTACTTTAAGTGCAGCATACGGAAAATAAAAAAGTTTCAGTTTTCACCCACCAAACACCCGACGTGATGTAGACGTTGTTTTTTGGGCTAAATCTGGTCGGCCCGTCTGTCATAGCCTAGATTTATCCCAAATATAGTCATTGAAATTGGGTTGTTTTTGGACCGTCCAGTTTGGTCCAAATTGGTCGGAGGGGTCGTAGGCACAGAATGGCAGCCACACCTCTGTCAGTGTGCCCCAGGGCAGCTGTGGCTACAATCGTAGCTCCCACCACCGGAATGAATGTGTGTGAATGAATAATTGACAGTGTAAAGCAGGGGTGTCGAACTCCGGTCCTCGAGGGCCGCAATCCTGAGCTGATCATTTGAATCAGGTGTGTTGGAAGAGGGAAACATCTAAAACATGCAGGACTGCGGCCCTCGAGGACCGGAATTCGACACCCCTGGTGTAAAGAGTCTCTGAGTGTCTAGAAAAGTGCCATATAAATCTGATCAGTTGTTATTACTGTTATTATAAAAAGCCAGGTTGAACCGTTTTAGTGGGAGGGACTACAGTACCCATAATGCAACACAAGGTGATAAAGAGGCGTCCTAATAGAGACGCCTTTTTAACGACCTGAAACAGGCGGCTTTTCACGTTTCACTTTTCAACCAAATTTTGACATAGTTTATGGCAAAGACGGCTCTTCAACATTTCTTTTGCTGGGTGGGCAGCAACTGTTTCCATCCAGTACGTCTCCAATAACAGAACTAAACTCTGAAATGAGCGTGCACAATTCTTCTGTACACAGACAAATACACCAGAAAAGTAATAATAGTTTTATTGGATGACTGATTCTTTTGGTTTGTTTTCTTCTTGCAGCTGAATCAGACGTTTCAGAACTGGACCCACGCTGTCTACATAGATAACATCAGGTAATTCTGCAAAGATTTGTCACACTAACAAAGCACACAAAGGAGCTTTTCTTCACGGCGTATCGATGTCAGAGCAGGGTCCAGTGGTACTGTGTGCTCATGATTGTTTTTCATCTAAGAGGAGGTTTGTCAGCTGTTCAAATGTTCTTTTCTGTTCCCATTTCTCTGTTGGTCGTGGTGCTACAGCACACCAAACACTGACTACATACACATACAGACACAGAGTCTGACTTTCTCTTGCTATTTAAAATGATTCATCCTTGCTGCTTCCTCACTTCTTTAACTTTTTCTCTCTCCAGTGTTCAGCCTGATTTACAGACCGGCAGTAACCCGACCAGGTAAATGGACTTTATTTGACTCTGTGGTTTATGCTGTTGAGTGTTCATCAGCTCTTAGAAGTAACTCCAGATACTTGCCTCCAGTTACACCTGCCAGGCCCTGCTGGTTCACTACTACATCACCAATGAGAGTCTGGGTGAAGCTGCCGTGTCGGCACAGCTGTCCGGCAGACGGGGACTCGTGGGCACCGACCTGCAGATCCAACCTGCCTCCATCGACGTCCAGCTAATCGGTGAGATATTAAACTGTGTTTACTTATTTTGTTTAGATCTTTTTTGTCCTACAACATGAAACATCAACAAAAAAACACAGACAGATGAATGTCTGAATGAATTATTCATATTAGTTGAACACAGACTCTTCTTTTCTGTATCTTACTCCCAGAACTTGTATTATTTGATTTATGCCCTCCATTTGTTATTCATGAGTTTTGTTGATTTGTGTCCCGTTTCTTCTCTCTGGAGTTTTGCTGTCTGTACATTTCCTTTCCCCCAATCTCATGCAATTTGTCATCTTCTCCGTCTGTTGTTCTCTCCGGTGACTGTGCCGGTATATCATTATCAGATCCTCTGAGTTTTATTTGGCTCTCTTGTCCAGCCGTTACCGCATTCATCTTGTTTGTTACGATATCATTTTGACGTTCAGCCAAAACAGTGAATTTGGCTCCTGTTGTTCCTTCCAATAGAGAACTGTCCGGAGGAGAATCCTCTTCACTACCGCTGGCCTGAGAGCAGACCCAACGTCACCCAGTACCTGCCCTGCTTCCCTAACAAGGACCAGAACACCTCCAGGACCTGGTAACACACACACACACACACACACACACACACACACACACACACCTACACACACACACACACCTGGTACTGCTGTGAATAAACTGCAGCACTGATGAGCTTCATTTCTGTCACATCAGACTTGAGAGAGCTGCAGTTGAGCTACGTTGTGAATTTTTTTAAAGAAATTCAATAAAAAGAGAAACCAAGGTGCCAGAAAAAATACATTAAAAAATGTAGAACACTGGAATGTTGATGAACAGTAAAAGAAAAGACAAAGTATGTGAAAATAATGGCTAATATCTGGAAAAAAAGACTTGTGATGTGGCCATTATAAACAGTTTAATTTATTTATTTTTTTCAGTGATTCTATTGGTCAGTATCTGCAATTTAACAAAACAGGGAAATCTGTAAAATATCACTTAAAAAAAGTAGTTATTTATTTTTTAATATTTCATATAAAAACATTTTTAAATAAAAGCAAATATCTGTGAAATTGTGATTTTTTTTTCCTAATATGAATAAAAGTAAAATGTAAATGTCATGTACATTGTAAAAGAACTCATCACTATTTGTGAAACTACCGATTTTTGGTGGAAAAATTATTTTTCTCTACAGTCAACTAGTGAATTAACATTACGAGCTATTATGTGTAATTTACCAAAACAGGAAGAACAATTAAAATACCAGTAAATTATAAAAGAATTAGAAATCTGTTTACAAAAACTAAAATAATTTATTTTTTATTTTTTATTTTTTTACAATGTGCAGTTGCCACAGACGTGCTTTCATAAGACTTCTATGTACGTTCTGATCTACTCACTTTGACCTGCAGACAGAGACACACTTCTTATTGTATTTCTAAATCCTCCACAGTCTCTCAGATTCATAAAGCTCAAGGTGGTTTTGTTTGGCATCATAGTTGTGGAGCTGTTACTGACTGTGGAGGTGTTTATTTTATCAAACAATAAACTCAAACTTCTGGATTCTCTCACTGAGTAAACTTTTTTGAAGACACTTACACTTCAGGCCAATGTAGACTGAAATAGTGACTCAACAGGGACAGAAATGATGCTATGCCATTTTGGGAAAAACAAAACAACTCCAGAAGAACAAGAGAAGCACACATTTAATTATCAGTTTAATTGAATTTTTCATATATTTGGACTTCAGGGTGCTGCTTGTGTCTCTTTGCTCTTCTTTCCGTCTGCATATAAAATGAATCAGTCACACTGACTTTACTGTTCTTTGTTTAACGTCCATCTTTTGTTGTCAGTGTCAAGTCTTTGTGTTTCTGAGTCGAGCTGTTAATCGAGAATGCATGAAACATTCCTGAGCTTCACCATGAACATTTATTGAGGCAACCTCAACAGTTATAGTTATTATCAGCTCTTCATTAGATTCTGTAGATGAGAGCAGTTTTAGTTCAATTTCAATTTTATTTTATTTGTATAGCGAGGTTTACAACACGTTATTACACAGCACTTAACAAAGTAAGGTACAGACATTACAAATTTAAACAGAGAACCCAACAATCCAAACTAGGCTTTGGACTTTCTCTGAGCAAGCGGTTGGCAACGGTGCAAAAAAAAACCTCTGGCAGAACCAGGGTCAGGGAAGACGGCCATCTGCCATCGACCGGTTGGGTGAGAGTGGGGATGAGGGCAAACAACAGAACGGAACAATAAATATGAATTTAAGTATTCTGGGGGTCAGTGAGGCCAGCGGCTGCAGGTCAGAGACATGAAGCTCCGGATCCAGAGACGTCTGCAGAGAGAACAAGGACAGGACCTTTTGGGAACCACAGAGTTAGCATTGAGGATCCATGGTGCTTCCAGGACAGGACACACTGGAAACCTAATTTTCTGAGTCGTCCCTGTGAGCTTCCAGGAGCTGCTGCATTAATCACTGATCGTCAAACAATAGCTCTTTGCTCTCACCTCCCGCTAACAGATGGACCATTTCTCTTGTGGAGAAAAACACGCAGAAAGCAAACACTATTCAGGGGGTTATACAGACACTCTGTGAATACAAATGAAATTCCCAAAGTTTGCCGGTGATCAATTGACCTAATTCATCTTCTAAACCTTTTATCGTAACATGCTTAAGTGATATTATAGAGCTGATAGTGATCTACAAGTTATTAACGCAGTGGGCAAGATGCCTGCCGATCCTCTAAAAGCCTCTAATGTCTCAGCATAAACAGTGTTTATCAGCTGTGGACGGTTTTGGGATTTAATTAGAGACGAGTCGATCCGTCTTATTTTCGCTGTTTCTTACTTCTGTTTACATTTGCTGTTGATGTAAACTCAGTGTTAACCTGTTGTACTCATAAATCCATGATAATGTGCAGCATTCATTCTTTTAGAACAGCTACTGAGTCATGTCTTCCTTATGACTCCACACAAAATACACTCTCTTTTCAACACTGTTTTCATCTAACAGTTAATTTTAACCATTTAATTGTTGTGCTTTTAACTGTTGTGCAACTCAACTCTGCATGTTCTGATGCAGCTGGAAAAGGCTGCGGGTTCAAATCCTGCATTGAATTTTGTGCAACCAGCTCTTTGTTGCCCATAGTTACATCTCATCGTCTCTCTATAGTTGCCATAGTGATGATGATGGGAGCAAAGAGAAAAATTGGTGTTGGGAGGAGGTTGGGGTTGATGGATGGGTCCACTTGTGTTGGTTTCTCCTTTAAAGCAGATTATTAATGTCACTTTTAATCTCAACTGTTCTGTGACTTTAACTTCATGTTTATTGCAGTAACGATGATGATGATGATGATGATGATGATGATGATGATGATGATGATGATGATGATGATGATGATGATGATGATGATGATGATGATGATAATAATGATGATGATGATGATGGTACTCTATTTTAACCCAGTCCCTGAGAGACAAAAAATAGTCGGTAGGGAATTCAGAAAACCCTCTAATAGATTGTATTCTTGGGGGTGGACAACCTGAATGGTTATTCAGACTGTAGCACTTGTTGACTGGCAACAATAAGGCACTGGTAGTTTGGCTGATTTAAGGCAGATTTATTGTTTGGCATCGATGTCCGTTTGCATTCCACTTTTTCAGTCCTTCTGCACCGACTTCAGCCTCAAGTCCTGGCAGTTGGAGCTCGATCATGCTGCTCCCAGTAGGTCTTTGTCGACAGAATGGGGGATTATAGGTCTGCACCTCACCTGGGTCTCCTCAGGATGTTTTATAGTAAAACTCAGCGCTAGTCTCTGCTGTCATTGTTTTGCAGAAGGTTCCTGTTAAAATCAGTACCAAAGAGGACATTTCTTTTATCTTTGTGCTGACAAATATAAAAAATGCTTTTTCCTTTTGTCGCAGTTTGATCGATCGACAGAACTACACGTCCTACTGGTCGGCTGCAGACTTCAGTAACTGCACGGACATCGACACCATTGAGGTGTCGGCAGGTACGCCCAACCAATCAGACGTCAGGCAGATACTAAAGCTCAGGTCATAGGTAGAATATAATCTAAAATATACAGTTAAGATTGGTGGACAGATGCAGCGAACAGGAAAGTAATGATAGCAAAGAAATGCTGTAAATCTTTTGTTTAGGTACATATAGCAAAATCACAATGTAGTCTCATAATTGAAAAAAAAGCCAATATTGGCCACGAAATATGTTTAAAGTTAAAAAAAGTTATGTAGTTATTATTAAATGTGTTCATCTAATGCTGCAGCATGTTTAATCTGTAGCAGGTGATTATAGATTTTCTGTGTTGAATCATAGGCAGTTTTTATCCTCCAAATGTCATCACATTTTGGTATGAAACAACACACAGTATGTGGAAAATAATTTGCCTACGTGTCTTGTTTTTGTGCAGAAAATGCAGCTGAGGTGGCGGACCAGCTCTTCTTCATCACCAACAACGAGCTGTCCATCGAAGAGGTGAGAACTGCCGCGTTCGACCGAACCTGAACGTCTCGATGAGGAGAGTAAATTAAACCGTCTTTCTTTATAACTTCCTCAGGTGTCTAAAGTGGTGACGAAGGTGAAGCAGCTGGTGAACGTGGCCAAGATCAACACCACGTTAGCTCACACCGTCGTCACCATCATCTCCAACGTCATGACCAGCTCGGAGACGGCGCTGTCGGCCACCTCCGAGAAGTATGGCCTCAATACACACCACATTGCTGTATACATTCTCGCTCTATAATGTGTTACACTCTCTCTGCTGTACTGTACATGACTTTGTTGTTTGCAAGTCTTTCCTATTTTATCCTCCATGACAGTGTAGTCAGTGTCCTGTAGAATAAAGTACAGCATGTTGCAGGGTTGTTTCCCTTCAGTCATATTGTGCTGCAGTGATATTTTACAGCAACATATTTTACAGATCTCATGTCTGCTGCCATCTTGTTATGTGAATTTGAATCATTTAATTATAAATTCAATCCAGTTTCTCTTTAACTTTTTTTTTTTAAACTTTCTTCTCTTGTCTGTCAGTCCATGTTTAACACTGTATTTTTGTTCGCTCAGAAAATGTCCGTCTGCTGATTCAGTTCATGCTTCCAGGGTGTTCTGACAAACTTTTTCTTGTCATTCTTCCTCTCTCTCCTCATCAGAGCTCTGAAGACAGTCGACGAGTTGGTTCAGAAGATCGAGTTCGAGGGCCAGTCCATCAGCATCACCTCCAGACATCTGGCTCTGGGAATATCAGCCCTCAACACCACCATGTTCAGCGGGATGTCTTTCAGCGCCTTCTTCGCCCCGAACACCACCGACCCCCAGGTTATGACCGGCATCATCGAAGTATCCCAGAAGGATCCTTCTGTTGGGCTTTACTCACTGTTCATTTATTTTGAAGGAGACTTTCCATCTCCGCCAAGTTTGGACAAACAAATTCACCAAATAGACTGAAAGATTTCATCTGTCACTGTGAATTTCATTTGAGTGATGATTGTTTCCTCTCTCCTCTCGTCTTCCAGATTGACTTTGACTCAGAGAGGGTTAACCCTTTAGCTCAGATCACCCTTCCTCCCTCTCTGCTGTCCAGCGTCTCTCTCAGCGAGGTCGACAGATCGTCTCTGTCCAGGATCAACTTCATGTTCTTCAGCAGCACCAACCTCTTCCAGGTCAGAGATCACAGAGTGACATTCTGCACTGCACGATGTTTTATGAAGCCTTAATGTGGATAAATAAAGCCACAGAGCGGTAGCAGTACCAGGTTAATGTCTATGTCATTGCTTTCAGAAAGAGCAGGACGGTCGCTCTTTAAACAGCTATGTGGTGGCGAGCAGCGTGGGGAACTTCTCCATCAGTAACCTGGAGGAGCCCGTCGAGATCGAGATCGCTCACCTTCCTGATCAGGTACGATGAGACTCTTTACTGCATGTATACATATGTGTGTTCACATTGTATTGTTGTGCTCATTTAGAACTTTTTGTGTGTATTAACATTTTTTTTTTTGTTTTATTTTTTAAAGATTTTCACTTTTGTTAGTTCTTTATCATTTTCTACAAATTTCCATTTTCTTTTTCTTTTTTTTGTATTCATGCTTTTGTTTTTCTCGTTTTTAACTTAAATTGTTGTAATTTTTTATTTTCTTTTTTGGTTATTTTATTTATCTCTTCTCTATATTTAATTTGTGTTTTGTTTTTTTTTAATTTAAATAGTTTTAGTTTCTCTCTCCAAAATAAGGCTTTGTTTTGTGAATGTTGGGGGTTTGGATGAAATACATTCAGATTTGCAATACCTAATATTTCACGTAATTTCTGGCAGTGTGGAGAAGGCTTTAAAATACAAGTAAAGCCTTGAAAGGCTGAAGTACAGTTTATGGAAAGTGTTGCTTTTTCAGCTTTGTGCTTTCTGTGTTTGGGGTTGCTTGGAATTACATATTTCTAAAAATCCTGGCTTTAAAATGCCTCCAGCAATACATAATGTTGTTGGAAACATTCAGTTACACAAGAGATTTGAATGTGAAGAACATAAAGAATTAAAGCCAGGTGTGAGTGATGCCTGTGATGATCATAAACTGGGCCGGAGCAGCTGCTTTGGTGACCTTGCTGCGATTTCATTTTTCTTCTGTCTTGACAGCCCTCCCTGAATCCAGCGTGTATGTTCTGGGACTTCAGCATGAACAGTAAGTCTGTCTGCATCTGCATCACTTGAAACATTTCAGGTTCACTAACAGGTTCTCTGATCTGCAGGGAGTCATTTTTACCAGAAACAATATTCATCAAGTGTCTTGAGAAAAACATCCCACCTGTAAAAGATCAACTCGGTCACATCCTTTGGGGATTCTGCTGCAGATTTACTTCGACTGCCTCCTTCATGAGGGTGCTGTTAACCGACCATGTTGGTATTTGTCTCTGTACAAATACATTTAACGAAATCTGGCAACTTTATGACACCCTCTTGCCGGTTTAGGGTAGAAACGTTTTACTTCTCTGTCATATGAGCAGCTGCCCTCAGAAAGTTCCACCAAAGCAGAGATTGTTACACCCACAATGTATTCATGCAGGACAAAATTAAATAACGCATTCCTGGTGAAAAACTAATGAAATGGTGCTAGTGACTAGTACATCCTTAAATATTTGTGCTTTTAGGCAACTCTATATTCAAGTTGAGCCAAAATCCAACAACATTTCCTTTTGGTTATCTTTTCATTTACAAAGTCACCGTTTTGTAAGAAGGCACGTTAATGGAACATGTGATGTAATACCCGTGTGTCTCCGCTAGATGGAGCTGGAGGTTGGAACGGAGACGGCTGCAGCGTGTCCCCAGAATCCAGCAGCAACAAAACCATCTGCCTCTGTAACCACCTCACACACTTTGGCATCCTCATGGTAAGACTGTTGTGTGTCAGTTTACACACTCAAAAGGGCAAAAAAATAAATTAAAAAAATGACAATCCAGATGTATTTCTGCAAGCTGTGTAATTAAACCCGTAAAGCATTTAGCAAACATTCAGTGGTTCCTGATTGTTTGCAGGGCCTGCATGGTGGCTCGGTGGTTAGCACTGTCGCCTCGCAGCTAGAAGATCCCCGGTTTGTGTCCCGGTTAGGAAACCCGGGATCTTTCTGCGTGGAGTTTGCATGTTCTCCCTGTGCAGTGTGGGTTCTCTCCGGGTTCTCTGGTTTCCTCCCACAAAGTCCAAAAACATGTTGAGGTTAATTGGTGATTCTAAATTGTCCGTAGGTGTGAATGTGAGTGTGCTTGGTTGTCTGTCTCTAAGTGTAGCCCTGTGATAGACTGGTGACCTGTCCAGGGTGTCCTCTGCCTTCACCTTGAGTCAGCTGGGATAGACTCCAGCCCCCCATGACCCTGGTGAGGATTAAGAGACGTATAGATAATGGATGGTTCTTTGAACACACATCATCCAGTCATGCAATAATACATTTTATTTATAAAGCGCTCAAAGACGCTGCACTGTGAATAAAACCAACATGCAAAACAACAAGAGCAGAAAGCATCGAGTGCATTTAAAAACAATCATACATTCAAAGCATTTTTGTAGAGGTGAGTTTTGGTGGGTGATTTGAAAGTGGATAGGTTCGGGTAGTTACAGATGTTTGGTGGTAAGGAGTTCCAGACGGTGAGGGTGGCAACAGAGAAAGCTTGGTCCCCCCAAGTTCGCTGCTTGGTGTCAGGTGGTATGGAGAGGAGGTGGGCATCGGAAGATCAGAGGTTGCGAGAGGGGGTGCAGCGGTGGAGCAGGTGAGACATGCAATGTTTTTCAGGTGGAAGAAGGCAGTTTTGGTGATATGATGTTCCAGATTGAGTTGGAAGTTGAAAATGATTCCGAGGTTGCGGACCTGTGAGGACGGGGTGAGGGAAGTGCTGTCAGTGATGAGGTTGAAATTGTTGGTAGTTGAGGTGAGAGGTTTGGAGCCGATGATTAAAAGGTTCTCGCAGTTGAGTTAGAGGGAGTTAATGTTCATCCAGGATTTGATTTAGTGTATGTAGTGTATTCACAGTACCATCTGAATGCTACAAGATGTTGAATTCAATTACACAGTCCATTTTTAATGTGTTTATTTATTTATTTGTTATTTTTTTATTTATTTATTTTTTTTTTTTTTAATTATTGTAAAGTCAGTCAGGAATAGACTTTGCATCCACATTTGGTTTCTTTAGTTTTTCATGTAAATTCCGTTCCGTTCAAGTTCTGATGCTTCTTTATTTTAGCGTTTGCTGCTCAAATTGCTCGTTGACTTGATCTAACTGTACTTGGCCTCTGTCTGTCTTTCTCTTTAGGACATATCGGGAGCTTCACCCCACATCGATCGCAAGAACAACAAGATTCTGACCTTCATCACCTACATCGGCTGCGGCATCTCTGCCATCTTCTCTGCTGCCACGCTGCTCACTTACATCGCCTTTGAGTGAGTCTGTCTCCAGCTGCAGTCCTTTACTGTTTAATCTGTGCACGTTAGTTTACAACTGCATCCCATGAGGGGACTTTACTCCTCCAGTGCAACACACATCAGCTGATTGCAACGTGACAACTTTGCAATGTTAATGACTTTTGTCTGAACTATTTTCCTTTGATACACTGAATTTAAGGTGTAAAGGTCCAAAAATATTACTGATGCTAGTAATTTTGTGTCACTTGACTCTGGCATCCTGCCTTCAAACAAGTCAGGAACATTTCTGACAGGTTGGTGTGATGTTTGGCTTTTAGCCATCAATGTGTTAATCTAAGTTACATTACATTACATACATTATTACAAGACGGTTACAGAAGGTGGTGAGATTGAAACGTCTGATCAAGAAAAGCATTTTGACTTCTCCCTAAATTCAGTCCTATCTTGTATTTATCTAAAACCTCCAATCATGGGGAGCAATCAGGACCAGAAACAGCAAGAGAAACATGAGAAACTCTTTGAGGTCCTTCAGAGGTTTCGGGCAAGAAATCTGATCAGCCAACTGTTTCGTTGGTTAAGGCGAGACGCCGTCAATATGCGCGACTGAAAACGTGCACAGACCACAGCAAAAATGACAACAAAATCAAAATTCAACCACACAGCACTTTCTTTTTTTCCCCTTCAGAAAGCTGCGACGTGACTACCCGTCTAAGATCCTGATGAACCTCAGCACGTCCTTGTTGTTCCTCAACATGGTGTTTCTGTTGGATGGCTGGCTCGCCAGTCTGGAAACCGATTGGCTGTGTTTGTCCGTGGCCGTCTTCTTGCACTACTTCCTGCTGACGTCCTTCACCTGGATGGGGTTGGAGTCCATCCACATGTACATCGCTCTGGTCAAAGTGTTCAACACCTACATACGGCGATATATCCTCAAGTTCTGCATTGTGGGATGGGGTGAGTCGCTGATTCTTTGGCTTAAGCTATGATGGGATGTCAGCTATCTCATTTGATCTTGTTTATTTTCCCAGAGGATAATCTCGGAGGGTTGATTTAAAATAATACAGTTAGTGGTATAAATCAAAGTTTGTCTTGCCTAAATGCCTCCTTTTGTTCTTCTAAAGCATCTACAGTCTGCAACACTAACATTAGCTTAGAAATTGTGGGAAATAATATTAACAAACAAGCATATTCCAGCATGGCGCAGACTCCAATACAAACTCCATGTAAGCACAAAGAACAAAAAAGTTTTATCTAGTGAAGTCCATCTGCCAAACTGGTATGAGATCAATAATCGGAACACAACTAGGGTTAACATCTGCAGGGAGATAGTCTGTGTTCTCCAACACAGTTAATAATCAAACTATAATAACCGTGTAACTGTAGTTACCTCATCTGTCAACATGGTGTCAGTTAGTCATGTTCAATCTCGTGTATGTCATATCGATGTTTTGGACAATGACTGGATGCTTGCTTGCACCTACCTACAGGATGCTGACTGCAGTTCACCTAACAGTGTCAATAATATCAATTCTTTGTGAATGTTACATAGAGAACCTTTAAGTTCACACTGTGGAATGGTTTACTTTGGTGCTTTCTAGTAGCGGTGGAAGAAAAATGTTTTATGAACTATTATATAATATTTGACAGTTTGATGGAATTCATTAGTTGTTCAAACAGGGGTGATACAACTAAGAGACAGATACTGAGATCTTCTCAGACAACTGATTTATTTTTGGTAACAGATGGACATTTTAAGTCTTCATCCCCAACACCTGACATGATATGAGATTAACTTCATTCTGATCTGTGTAAATGTGAAAACTGCCCACAGTTGGTTTTGTAGCAACAGAGTCAAGAACGTAAGACGTAAGAGCTCTGACATTAACCTGAGGGTTGTTTATGGTTTATTCCAGGTCTCCCTGCAGTGCTGGTCGGGATTGTTGTCGCAGTGGATAAAAACTCTTATGGCCTGAGAGAATACGGCAGAGGAGAGTCAGAAGAGGACTCCTCAGAGTTGTAAGTGAATACAGATTCAGAATAATAAGTCAAACTCAACAGTATTTCTGTCATTCACTTCACATTGCATCACAGGACCAAACATAAATGGTGTGAAAACAAACCTGGTCTAATCATTATTTTCACTATCAATTCATCTTTTGATTAGATTCTCGAGTAATCCATTTGACAGAATGTTGTGAAGATGTTCTTCAGAGGGTTCCACAATTAAAGATTCTCAGTTTAAACTGTTATCAAATGAAGAAAACGTCTTCTAGCATGTTAAATCCAGCATTTCTATCCAGTTTTCTAGTTTTCTTCATCTCCGCCTTTGTTGACACACAGCTGCATATGTTGACATGTTTCTATCACGAGTTGATCACTAGATGATGTGAAACGCTTGTTGCAACCTGCATACGCACATTCTTGTATCTTCATCTGTAAGACACACTGAGCCCACTCCTTGAGAAGCAACTCCATGGAGCTACTACGAGTCAGAAACTGAACAGGGAACATTTAATGTGCACAGTCAATATTTTCAAAGGAGGAAATTTCACGTGAACATGTGAGAAGCTGTTGTTTTTGGTCTTAACCTTGCAGGTAAACGCACAGTGTTCCAGCAAACCTAGACAACTTTAGATTCAGTTTCTGTTGGTTTTGTCTATAAACACTATCACGATGTCTGATACAGTTCCAACATTAAAACCACTGACGGGTGAAGTTAATAACTTTGGTTATCATGTTACAGTGCCACCTATCAAGGAGTGGGATGTTTTAGGCAGCAAGTGAACAGTCAGCTCTTTAAGTCGATGTGTTTGAAGCAGGAAAAATGGGCAGCGAGGGACTTCAAGAAGAATCAAATTGTGGTGTACCAGCTGTACATTATGGCATCTATACTAATATAATGGATAATGTCGTAGAAAAAGACAAACTCCACTTTTAATAGATTTGTGGAGGGGACTCCACTTCTAGCCTAAGAACACATTCACAGGAGCAACACTGAGGACACGACCTTGTTCTCACCAGCCCGTCTAACAACATTTACTGCAAACA
The DNA here is from genome assembly GCF_000690725.1 of Stegastes partitus. Classification (NCBI taxonomy): domain Eukaryota; kingdom Metazoa; phylum Chordata; class Actinopteri; family Pomacentridae; genus Stegastes; species Stegastes partitus. The sequence continues at coordinate 25,963 of NW_007579365.1, read as the reverse complement.
CAAAGGACGATGTATCATTCAAGTCAGCAGGAAGGCCTTTCATATTATGAAAGCACACTGACTCTCTTTGTTATCGTGGGAATTAGCGAGCGTTTGTGTGTTTTCTCCTTAGCTGTTGGATCCAGAATACGGCCGTCTTCTACATCACCTGCGTCGGTTACTTCTGCCTGGTGTTTCTGCTCAACGTGGCCATGTTCATCGTGGTGATGCTGCAGATCTGCGGCCGCAACGGCAAACGCAGCAACCGCACCCTACGGGACGAGGTCTGCGTGATTTGATTGTTCATCGGCTGATAGTGATTGTCTGTGACACAGTAAAGAATATTTCCATGATTATCTCAATGGATAGTTCCCAGAATTTCTCACAAGGTGACCTGCACAACTGTTGAATTAGTGAGGTGGGGAAAAGTGTCAACAACCTTTACACCCATTTGAACTTTATTTCATCAGGATGGTGCCCAAAGAATATGTATCTGTGAGGTGGTCTTAACATTTAGACATGTTTAACTTTATTTTGCGTTATTTTTTTGGTCTTTTTGCCTTTATTAGATAGGACAGTCGAGAGAGAGACAGGAAAGTGGGGGAGAAGAATGGGGGAAGGACTTGCAGCAAAGGGCCATGAGCGGGATTTGAACCCATGGCCGCTGCATCGGGGGCTACAGTCCCTGTACATGGGTCGCCAGCTCAACCAGTTGAACTATAGCGGTGGCCTGACATGTTTAACTTTTATTTCACTTTGAAATGTCCAACAGAGACAAAAAGATAAAAAGCAATAGAAAAGATATGACAGCTGAAAACAGTCACACAACATGACCCACCTTCTGCAGCCTTGAAAAGTTGTCAGCTGAAGTTTATTGTGCCTGTTGCTGAAGAAAAAGAAAGTGTAAGAAAGGACACAAGGGGGACTGCCAAATGAGAAATGTTTAGTTCCATTACATCACTCTGAAGCAATGACAGTTACTGATGACTTGCTGCACCACACTCCTCGTCTCCTCAAGATGCATTCAAATAAGATCCTCCATTAAGGTGTTGGCGAAATGGACACAAGGAAGCATAAGTTAGCGTCATTAAAGCACCTGATGAAAGGAGGAAAACTTTTAGAAAACATTGAACATCTCCCTTGATTTGATCCAGGTTCTACGAAACCTGCGGAGCGTCATCAGCCTCACCTTCCTGCTGGGTATGACGTGGGGCTTCGCTCTGTTCGCCTGGGGACCCGTCACCTTGGTTTTCATGTACCTGTTTGCCATCTTCAACTCACTGCAAGGTGAAGCAACCGACCTGTTTTTGCTGTAGTTAGCGAGACACTGCATCTGACACCAATGGCGAGCAACAGTTATCTTAGCTGGATAACAGCCTCCAATTATCTGTGCTCGATGGTTAAGAACCAGCTGACTCCAAGTTGTGTATCACAGGGTGTGCACCTACTCGTAAACAGGTACCATGGAGTAAAACAAGCAACTTATGGAAAGTTTGTGCAGTCAAGAGAAAACAATCATATGAACAAGTTGCACAGAAAGTAGAAGTCTAACCTGACATATTCATATCCTTTGTTCTGATCTCAAAGTAGTCAAATGAAACTGCAGGACTTGACCTAACTTTGCCTCGTTTGTCACAATGGTATGGAATTACTTAAGCAGAAAACACATTTTCCATTTTGCAAGTCGTGCAGTATCCCACCTTCTGATTTATACTTTAAACCTTCCCTTATACCTTATATAGACATCTCTACTGCCAGCATTTTAGCACAACAGTTTCATGACGTGTTTGCCCCCCTTGGCTGACTCTTACAATGGCCAGAATAAGAACATAAAGTTAATTCATGAAATTACCCTGAATATAGCCTACAACTCATAGGGTTGATGTAAAAATGTTCTTGTATGAGCCCCAAGTCATTTTGGCCCAGTGGACAGTCAGTTACTTAGACTTCGTTCTGTGTGACCTCCACCTGGGTTTTGTTGTGTTGGAACAATTCATTTTCTCATGCTGTTCCTTCTTTCCTCAGGGCTCTTCATATTTATCTTCCACTGTGCCCTGAAAGAAAACGTGCAGAAGCAGTGGAGGAGATACCTCTGCTGTGGCCGATTCAGGCTTTCAGACAACTCAGGTATCCGTCCGTCCGTCTGTCTATATATTTGTCTCGGGTTGAAGCTGGTTCACGTCTCTCCACAGGAGTCCTGTCAGATCTGTCTGCTGGACTTCTGCCAGATTCCCATCACAGCCAAAAATAAACCCCAAAACAAAACAAAGACACTTTATTAAAATATAAAACCTAAGTCACCACGGCTTTGCAACTAATAAAAAAAGATAAAATACAGTCGTCTCTCAAAGACGAGGAAGTCCTCCAGGTGCTCTCAGTCTGAAGATGAGCTGTCCTGGTACCATTTCATTTATAAGAAAGCGCATGAATCTGTGCACTTCCTTTATGCATTCGACTTCATACCAAAAAATCCAGATTAAGTTGATTTGTGTGCAAAAGCCTCTGAAGTGTAGCCACTGAATTCTTTCGTAAAACCTGGATCATAGAAAGAAGTACATTTACTCTGGTACAAGTTTAAGGAATTTGTAATTTAACTGATTTTTTCCATTTTTTGCTACTTTACACTTCCACTCCACCATCAGAGAAATGCTGATCTTTCTGCTCCACCACATTATTCTGACAGCTTTGGTTGTCTTTACGAGGAAGATTTGACGCAACAGATAGTATAACACATAGATGAGAGGTTTCCAAACTATGTGTCATCTTTCATTTTCGCTGAAGTTGTTGACAGCTCCAAAAAATAATGTATTTTTATCTGTAAACTTCCCACATGGTTTCATTCTAACAAATGCTTCAATGGTCTAATAATCTAATTATGTCATATATAATAATATATCAGCCAGATGGACCAAAATAGGACTTTAATACTTTAACTACATTTGACTGCTAAAACCTTTACTTAAGTTAAATTTTTCACACAGTACTTGTAATGGAGTACTTTTACTTTGCTGTGTTGTTACTTTTATTTAAGTGAAATGATGTGAATACTTCTTTCAGTGCTGCTTAAATTATATTGAATTAGCTGTACAGTAGACTGAATCATATCCTTCAACCCCAAAGCAGATGAGACGGATCCAACATTCATTATTAGTTCTGTGCTGAAAAGGAGCAACTTATTCGCAGGTCAAACAGCATGAAGCGTTTATGTCAGTGAACAATTTGTACGCACACGCTAAAGCAAACAGGGGACATTTCCATTTAGTTTTCATCTGTGAGCTTTTCAGCCTAATTTTTTGCATTTTTAGTTTTATTGACTGCGTCGGATGCCAGGACACATTAATAGTTATATCTCATTCGCAGCTGGAAATGTGATACAATAACACATAATTGCAGTCCCTACTGGGTTTCCTTCATATACCTTTGAGTGTGGTGGTTGAATAGGCAGTAAATTTGCTTTTTATGTGGTATTAAAAAACCTTAACTTTAACCAGGTGAGTCCCGTAGAAACCCAACAAAGTCTAAAGACATATATCTCTTATCAAAACATTCTTTACCGCTAACAGACAGCAGACTCTGCTTTCCCTGACTAAATACATCATAACACTTCAAATAGAAAAAAAGTCAAACAAAGCATCTACCCTGTGTTACACCCTCCTCAATGAAAACATTAAAGGAGGCCAGGCTGATCTGGAGGTTTACTGACTGATTCGTTGGCTTTTCTGATGCAGACTGGAGTAAGACGGCCACCAACAACACGAAGAAGGTGAGCTCAGACAACCTGGGCAAGTCTCTGTCCTCCAGCTCGTTCGGCTCCAGCACGGCCAACTGGACGTCCAAGGCTAAAGCCACGCTTAACCCCTTCACCAAACGACACAGTAACACAGGTGAGACCCACCGTGAAAAACACAGAACTGGAGGGGAACAAGAACGCGAGAAACACCTAATATAAAAATAAAGTTAGTTTGAAAAGAAAACTTTGATTTTGTTTAGACAGCTTGTCTGAAATTCATTTCAGTCTGAGAAAACACCTCAGGACAGGGGCTTTCTGGATTTTTATTGCTTTAATAACACATAAAGAAGGTCTCACTCTAGCTTGTTCATACGTACATAAACCCAGACTGTTACACTGTTTTCTCTGAATGTGGATTGAAAAATAGCAAAAAATCAAGTTTACATGCAGACTCATTAGTTTTCCTGACTACAGTGTAAGTGCAATGGAGAGAAATGATGACTAGAACTGTGAAAATAACTCAACATGTAATGAAGTGTAATTATCCTTTAATAGAGTGGCATCAACTCTGGACAAAGCATTTATTCTCTTGTTTGAGAGTCTGATGTTCAGATATTTGCCAGTCTTATGTCTGTTTGTTTATTTCAGTGTATTGGAGCTGGGGCATGGTTAGCCTAGCTTAGCACAAAGTCTGGAAGCAGGGGGAAATGGTTAGGCTGCTCTGTCCAAACTTCAAAACTATGCTAACACAAAAGGATCAACATATTGTCATATGTCAGATTTTAAAGGCTGCCGTGATGCAAAGTTTAGATATCGGCACAAAAACAGGCCAATTCCAACGACGCAGGATGTCGGGATTGAAACTGCGTGACGCAACGGATGACAACCAATGCTGCATCTTGGACACCTCATGAAGTCTTGACAAAAAAAGACCATGTTTTTTTAGTCAGAATTGTACACCTTCACACTTAGCATGTAACCACTTCCACACATCCACGATACTGACCAGAGATTGTAACCATAGCGAAAGTAACAACAGGCTAAAAACTACCCTCTTGATGCAACCAACAGTCATTTCCCAACATAAGATATCCAAATCAGACACACCGCTTCGGATACCATGGTTTATCCAATATTTTTTGCCTCACAAAGTTGGTCTCCTTCCCGATGATATCACACGGGTGATTGTTTGGGAACCAACATACAGTCTGTCATGTCTCTTGGTCAAATCACAGAGAATTTATGACTTTATAGTATAATCTGACACAGTGAGTATATTATCAGACCGAAACATCCTGTGATCAGAATTTGGCCTCATACGTTTTTGCTGCCATGTAGGAAGTTAATTAAACAAAGTTCATAGCATCTCCTGACGTCTTTGCTAAAGAAAAAAGAAAGAAACTTGAAAGGAAAAAGCGACCAAGAATTGCAACTGTGTGATGAATAGCTCAGAAATAAAAAATGACCCGCAAGAGCTTGACATTGGAGAGAATACACTGATGTGGAAGCAGCGGCTGTCCAATGGGCTGCATGTTGGCGAACTTACCTGACATCAGCTCTGTAACATTCAAATCAATTACAAGCTCTAGATGTGTAGCTCTGCTGTTCGCTGCTTCATGTATTACTTTCAAATAGTTTGAATATTTCTTGCAAATTACTCGTTTATGTAGCCTTACCAAATCTGAGCCACTCAAATCTACAGACAACGTATCCATGGCCTACAAAGCTGCACCCCTCACCTGACATGTAACACACCGTTCTGCACTGCCTCCCAGTGTAAATAATTACAGTCAGATGGATAAATCGCTCGTACAGGGGGTTTTATGTATACAGTTTATGTGTCACTTATACAAAAGAAATGGCTTCCATGACAAGGACTTTGTTCTTCTTGGAATGGGATCTAGAATAACAGTTTCCTATCTGTAGAAGAAGGTTGTATTATAACCAGTTATCCCTTATTGTATTTTCGAATAACCTACTACCAGCACCAGCTTGGGCACTCTGGGCAAAGCCAGGCTAGCTGATTCCCCTTCTTCCAGTCTGTCTGCTGAGCTAGGCTGAGTCTGGACGTCCAGGACGCTTCATGTTATCCGCTTCAGTTAACTTATTACATGGACTTTGTTATGAACACAGACTTTTTAAAAGCAAAACCCAGTTGGTTACTTTGTGCGTTGGAACTTTCACCGCAGGTTTTCTCTATCATTAAACTAAACAGAGTCTGCATGTAAACAGGATGAAGTTAGAGTTTGGTACCTGTTTCATAGAATCATTGCAATTTGAAAAAATAAAAAAAATGTTACTAGAAGTTTGTGTAATATCTTCTCTCATGTGATGTTCATGTATCTGTGTCTGGTGTGTAGAAAGCTCTTCCAACCAATAACAAGAGTGGAGGACCTACGGAGGTAAAGCTGATTGGCTGAATGACTTCCTGCTTCCAGCATCATGTGGTCCGCTCTGTTTCCCAAAATGCTTGCGGTCAAAGTGGATCTGGAAGTTTAAATTCTAATATTTATGTGTGATTTGAATTGGATGCGAAGAAAAATCCTAAATTCCAAGACTTTGCAAGCAGACATTTTGGGAAAGCAGCCACTGTGACTGTGTTGTGATTGGCTGGTCACTGTGATGTCATACAAGTTCACGCCATCTTGGTTTCAGCCTGGGACACGCTGAGCGGAGCAGGTCCAATTTGAACCATTGATAAAAGACAAAACTTAAACACCACCCACCCAGAGTGCCCCAGGGTACAGAAACAAGCGCACCACGACAGACTGCATCAAAGCTAACATCTGCAGTGTGTTTAATGATGTTTGACGTGTTTGGATTTGTAATGCGAACACAGTAACAGGCTAACGCTGTGGGCCACATTAGACTGATTATTTGGGTTTGCTTATTACAATTAACACCAAATGTTGAGGATGTCAAACGTTGTGTTCAAGTCCAAATACTCCATGATGTAATCAACTCCCACTGTGACTGAATTTTTCTGTCTTGGTTGTTAGAGTCACATGAAACATCTGTCCCATAAATTAACAAGGTGCAATGTTTGAAAAACTGTAGGCAGAACTGTTTCATGTGCTCCAAAACGTGACATTAATCCATGCAGCAAGCTAATCTTCCTTCCACAGGCAGAGCTCATGTGTTCTCCAAAGAACATTCATGGTATAGTTTTTGAGAATTTAAGAGTTTTTCTTTCATTTTTTGCACATTTTTAGATCAGTAGCACGCATCTCAGCTAAACACAGCTGACTAAATCTTAATTGTTGGACCAAATTTAAAACACAAAACCATCAGCACTGGGTGAGAAACCCCAAGGCAACCAAAACTGTTTTCTACCAATGTGAATACACGGGGGGACAATTATTTTAATTTCTTTTTAAAGTTTTAATGGTACAACACAGTTTAGTTTGAAACTGGCTTATACTGGAAATGTATTTCTGGAGGCCAAAAGGAGCGACGACGTGGCTTCAGCTGGGCTTTAACTGTGTGCAGATGATCATGTCTGTGCATTTAGTGTCGTGGAGAAAATCCATCTTCATCTAATTTTCTGTGACAGTCTCCATATGAAAGAAAAAAGAGCCAAAAAAAAACACTTCACCCAAAAGTCATTTGCCAATGCCAAATTTCACAACCGTGTTCTGGTTGCCAGTGCTGAAGGACCATGTTAGAAAACTCAGCCTTTTTCCCCCCTGTCAGTTCTGAACAATTCTTGCACTTGTACTTCTGCAAAGGATTTTGTTCTTATTCCGAGTTTGATGGTCTGACAACATATGACGAAAGTGTAGCTCAGTGTTGCTCATCGTCTGATTTGAACATCCTGAATACTGGGCTTCCCTCTCCCTCACACGCACTGACAACATCCACTGTATGACTGCACATTAGTCAGAAATTCCAAATTAATACCTCAGTCAGATAATCAAGTCTAATTTTTATTAACAGGAAGGAATACAGACGGGAAAACATGCTTCAGTGGAGGCATCATTCCCTAAACTGTGATGAAAACTTATTGTTACACTGCAGCTGCGTCACAGCGGCCACACTCAGACTTTGGGCATTTCCGCCTTGTCATCGTATTTAACTATGAGACTTTTCAAATTCGTAGCCATACATATGGCTCTGGTTCCCCTCTTCTTTATTTACGTACTTGCTCATTTATTTAATTCTCTTCCCTGCCAACTAAAGAGCAAACAAACGGAAACAATTATGAATCTGTTGCGGATTAGTAGCTGCTGAGCTGCTGACAGTATAAACAGAATTTCTATAGACCCAGATTAGCATTGAACGGAGCACAGCAGTTTAGCACAGAGCCATTCACTATGAATCCTTGAAATAAATTAAAGAATCTGAAGTTTAGAGCTGCACAAAATTAAGAAAAAAATATGTGTGGATGCATAAAAATTAATGATTTATTGTCACAAAAGCTGCTCGGAACTACTTCTTTACAATAAGATCTTTGAGTTTACACACAAACTTATGCAGCACATTTTAACAATTTGCTTCGATATGAGTTTGTCTGACCATTTAGCTTTTGAAATAACAGGCTTCTGTTCTCTTGGGGTTCAACAGAAAAAACTGTAAACACAACATTGATACACGTCACTTAATTCTTGCCACGAAACAGCTCTGACCCGCTGAGGGATGGACTCTACGGGACCTCTGAGGTGCCCTGCAGTGTCTGAAGATGTTTCAGGTCTCATCTGAAAGGCTTCTTTAGTTCAAACTGACTGGTGGGGAGTCCACCTTGTTTAAGCTCTGGTGAGCTCATGAACACCTCAGAAGGTGCTGATGTCACGTGTGAGCTGCTGACCTGCTCAGCCGTCATGTGAGTTGTTGGGGTCCCTGATTCAAGGTGTGAATGGGTGTTAAGCTGTCTGGGGAGGGATGTCAGGACTGTGCTGTAAGTCTCTGATAAGTGGTGCCATAGAGCACCTTCTCTTTTTAGTGATGGTCACTCCAGCTTCTGTCACCCATTTGTCTTTGCTGGCCAAAGTCTGTTCAGCATTCTTCTCCAGTGCGTGTCCAGTGACCTGTGGAGCTGACTCTTCTGGATTGTGCCCTGCACTTGTGAGATGGTTGTTTAGTTTTTACAACACACAGGCCTGTGTTCTGCTCACTGCATTGGACTGTGTACTCTACATTCCTCTGCTTATGTGTGGAAGTTTTGTCCTTAGAGTGGACACGTTTCTGTCTCATTGTGTTGTTGGACTTGAAGGGCGCAGTCTTGTTGTCTTTGTTGGAGATCCTCTTGAGTTTTTCAGCTGCTCCTACAACATAACAAATAAAATTGTTGTTCTGTGAATGCTTTCCAGTTTGGGTAACCACATATTTTAAGTGCTTCTCTGATGTGTTTGTGCTCCTTCTCCTTGGTCTTTATGGGTATGTTCTGAGCCTGACGGTGTCGGGTTCTGTGAACCCTCAGCTTGGCCGATGGAGACTGAGAGACTGATGGAAGGGCCTTTTAATATCACCGAGTAATTTAGTGTGAATTTTGTACATTGTTGTCTTAGTGGAGCCTCCCCTGGTTCCAGCAGCACCGCTGAAGTGTCTCAGTGCACAACAGCAGAGCTCTGACCTGGACAACACCCAACTGTACACTGAAACATATGTGACGGTCACAATTATCACCAGCATTAGATTCCTATTTGTCCACTATTAGCATCGACTTGAGCACCTTGTATATTTACACCAATGTGTTTGTGGCACTGACGTGTCCATTGTAGGTGCTTTCGATGGTGGACGGTCAGTTTGAGCACTTTGATCAGTCTGCTGCTTTTCAAAGTGTTGTGTGTTGTGATACATTTCTGTCATAACCATCATTGCATTTCTCTGCTACTGTAGCTGTTTCTCCACTTTAATCAGACAACATTGACATCGTACCCTTGCGCATAAGTTAGCCTTGGGTTCCCTGTTATATTTGGCTTTTGGTCAAAGTCACTCAAGTATTTCTTAGCAATCTAAGTCTAGTTGTATCAGGTATTTATTCTAAGTCTAACAGTCCCAGTCTTTTCAGTTCCTTTCTTGTCTCTACCAACTCTTAGGGGTTAACTAATTTTGTTGGTAGCTAGATCAGGCTATGTGGAGCAAATGGAAACTGCTGTCAACTACTTTACTCTAATTATATAAAATATCAACTAGTGCAACTTTAAGTAAAGCATCCAAGTACTTATTCCATCGATTTGGAGTGAAAATAACACATTTTTTCATTGCACACAGTTTGGGAAATCTACCCATAACTTATGCTGAATGTCACCATAAATCCTGACTTGGGGTTTTTGTGGCAGGGTTTGTGTTACAGTCTGGAGGCCTCACACATACTTAAGGGCTTGTGTTGCACCAGCTGAGTCAATGTACTGATCTGTTTATGTGAATGTTTGTGACCCACAGAACTGCATGCACTTGTCACTTTGCATTTTTTATGGCACATTTATCTTCGCAGTCGGTACAGGACATTTTTTCACTCCATGATGGTTATACACATGTTTTGCTTTGACAAATAAACAAATTTTGTGGCTGAAGTTTGGGTGTAATCACATATACATGTTTACTTTTCAGAGGTGATTGTACAGTCTGTACAGTTAAAAGCTTTTGCATCTGGACAAACACGAGTGCTTACCAGAAAGCTAGCCAGAAGGCAAAACTTTTGATTTACCAGTCGATGTATGTTCCAGCTCTCATCTGTGGTCATGACCTCCAGGTTGTGACCGACAGAATGAGGTCATGAATACAAATGGCCGAAATAAGTTTCCTGTAGGGTGGCTGGGCTCAGCCTGAGACAGACAGTCTGCTCAAAATAGAGTCCTTTGAGTTGATTCATGCATCTCTTTAGGATGCTTCCCGGGCACCTTCCTTCCTTCCATCCTTTTCCGAGCACTTCCAACTAAGAGGAGACTCCTGGGTAGGCCCAGAACTTGCTGGAGGGATTACATTTCTAATACAGCCTGTAAATGCCTCAGAATCTCCCAGGACCAACTAGAAAACATTGCTGGGGTGTAGGACGTCTATGATGCCCTGCTTAGTTTGCTGCCACTGCGACCTGACCCCAGAAGGAAATGGACTGCTGTTTCATTCAGTTTTCATTGTAAAATGATACCAACATTTTTCCATCCAGTAAGTTTGTTCTGCTTTTTTTTTTTGTTTGTTTTTTTTGCAACTGAACACTGATCCTTTTGCCACACCCAGAAAGTTTTAGGCATGAAAAGATGAACATTGGAATGAATAGCAGATTTGAGGGTCAATTTTTTAGCCACATTTATTTGATCAATACTCTGCATGTGCAACAAAGCCCTGTAATGTATGTCTACTCATACTTATGACGTATGCATCACCATTTATCTCGGTATTCTTTAGATTGTAATCTCTGCTCTGATTTTCTTTCTTTTCTTTTTCTTTTTTATCTGGAGCTTCAGAAACTTTTCCTGGATGCTTCTTAGGGCCAATCTTAGACCCAACCATACCAGTAACCTACTCCCTCTCCATCACTGTAGTTGCACTCCTTTTTCCAGCTCTGGTCAACCAATCATTGCTGGGAACCATACAATGCATTGCCACAGATGCCAGATTCAAAAATCAGGTGTACTGTGTAATACAAAGAGGTGAATCTGGTGCCAATAGGCTTTACTCATGTGAACTTGTTTGGCAAGGACTTGGATGTAATGGACATTCATTTTAATCATGCACAGTGCAAAACACATAAATGTGACAACACAAACTATGCAGATAAATACACACTCACAAACAGGCAGACACCATTGAAAATGTGTTTGACCAAAACAGGTCCATGCTGAGAGAGCAAGACTGCAGCAACGTGATGTTCTGCCATTGAACAACTGTGGTTGATCACTGGGTGATGATTCACAGCTCACATAATCCATCTTTCTTTAATGATGACTGCTATCAGAGCTAATTGTTTCCACTTTATGGTACATATATTTGCACACAGACAAGATGCTTTTTGTCTTTGTAGTGGATCACGTTGTTTTCTTAAAGGAGGATCTTTTTGAACTATTTTGGCAAGGTCAGTGTTTGTCCTCATGTCACCCTGTATCTCGTTCAGTTGGACAAAATATCAGAGCGCTGACACATTATCCTTTGCGTGCCGAAAACAACACGTATACCCAGTATTCACTCTGATGGCTGCATACTCTTGTTGTAGTCTTCTGTGGTCGTTTTTGTTCAGCAGCACTCGGGGTGAGCTTCCTGATATCTTATCTTGGCTTTGCTGGATGATGCTGTCATTCCATACATTGTTATTCAGTTCTGTCAGTCACTCATAGACCTCAGCCAGACACTCAACATGTGGACCTGCTGAATCACACATCCATCCTGCATTACCTGAGGCATGTCAGAGCAGTTTACAGTTTCCAGATGGACTTCACTGATAGCAAACCTCCACATCATTCACGCTGCACAGACCAGGTTCATGAAAACGGTCATTCAGCTCCTTGTGGTTTTGGGCAGAGATATAGTTTAGAGATTAAAACTTAGGCAATTTTGGATGTAACACCTGATTTACCTCCAGGCATGACAGAAGAAACTTTCCGCGTCTTCGTCATTTTGTTGGCGGCGTTGTGAAGACTTGTCAGAACATCTTCGCCATGTCCAAGCATCTGAGCACTTGCAGGTTTTCAGCAGCTGGATTGTCAATGAAAAGCCCTTCATATTCCTTAACTTGACTGAGAATTTCTCAGCCTGCATTTTTAGTTTGAGTGAATTTTAACATTGTCAGTGTTGGAAGTTGAAGGTCTGAAAGTTTTACAGTTTGGACGTTAGCTTTATTTTTGCTGCATCCTCCTGACTGATATTCAAAATGAGTCATGTTGGCCTACAGGAAAACACTAAAAGCCTTTTGTTGGCTTAGTAATATATAAAGCACCTTAGAGAAACACTGTTGCAAAGTGCATTTGATGAGGATGTTAAGATAAAACAATTCAGCGCAATGAAAAATAGAATCCAGCCACGGTTAATACAAAGCAGAAGGACTGGAGTAGAAAATGCCAAAGGAGACCAAAATAAAAGAAAAATACTAATTTTTTTTTTTTAAAAGATAGGTTTTAGGAACGTTTCAGACTTTCCGAGCATCTGACAATATAAACTCTTCGTGATATTTAATCCGCATTTTGTTGATCTAACAATGTGATAATACAAACAAATCATGACCTAACGCAGTTTTCCACACTGTAATGGCTGCATCGAGAGGTGAAGTCAGTCATCAACAAAGACGGACAGCAAGCGAGTCCAACTCAAGTCTGAACAGGAATAAAGAAGCCGTGATTCGTAGTTTCGCCACCATCTACTTTCAGATCAGTGTTTGAGTTCAGGGTTACTGTATCTGGCTGACTCTCTGAGGAAGAAATTGTTAGAGACCCTTTGATCTCTGTTTTTCTTTTATGTCCAAGCCTCTGTAGAATGCACTGTTAAACCCTAACTGGCAACAGACAACCTGAACATCTTGCAGTCTGGTTGTTCTATGGTGTTTCTTAGATTTTTTCATCCCAATTGTCAGTGCCAATAAAAGACGGCAATAATCATTTTGTCTTGGTCAGAAGTCATTTTTATTTGCCGATAAATAAGCCCTGCCTGTTTAATCCATGAGCAACAATGCAGTATTTTTATATTTCAAAACGACAACATGGGTTTTAAGGAGACATTTAAAGGGAGAAAGAGATGTGATTAGTCTGACAGTCTTTAGTTCAGCAACAGTGATGACTGCAGAGAAGTTCAGAGGGCTCAGACAAATGAAAAGCTTTATTAAACATCAATAAATACTTGTAAGACACAGAGAAACATTTGTATTTGGCTGCCTGCTGTGACCAGAAACACTACTGTCATAGTGTTGAGAGTGAACCAAGACAGCGAGGCTTGTGGTCCAGAAAATTAAAGCGGTGAACTGAAAGAAGCTGCACAAGCACCGTGGACTTGAGGGGAATAATCAGCTCATAACACCATAACATGACCCGTTTTACACTGACATGGCTGTTATCAATGTAAACATATTCATCAGTGTAGCTTTAAAGTCTGTAGAGTCTGAAATGCAATTTTAGAACACAGCTTTCCAGTGATAATGCCCTGTTTAAAGGAGAAATAGTAAATGTTCAGAGATATCCTACAGTTGGTCTCAGTGTATCAAAGTTCACCAGATCATAGCTTTCAATGAACACAAGGGCAGAATGTTAATCATCAATCAGATTCTATGTGTCTCCTATCATTCCCCTATCTGAGGTGAGTCAATAACATCTCTGTTTCTGCTCCATCATCTATCTTTCATTGTCTAGGTTCCAGATGTTTCAGGTTGGAGAATCGCTCCTTCTCAAAGCACATATATCATATCTGACTTGATTTTTCTGGATGGGTGACACTAGTTCAACCCTAACATCCGTCTGAGTTTCCAGCACTGTCCTAAAGTGCACTCTGGTGTATATTTGAGAGGGATATGATTTTAACAAATATGCGTGCTTCAGAGTAGAAGCAAGAACTAAAGCAATCATCCCAGTGGGATTTCATCTCAGAAGTCAAAAATGAGCAAACAGGCCTGGGGAGTAGCTGATCAGTGTGTGAGCAGTCAGTTAATGAAGTTGTGACTGTGGTCCGTGAACTCATGACTTTGGTGCTTCATAGGGGACACCAGTTGGAAGAGATGTTGGGAATCATGTATGTTTAGCAGGACGTTGTTTAATTTATCACTGATAGCAGGGATGACAAAGAGTAGTGAAGGAAGTCCTTTGGCTTGAAGGCCTGATTCCAACTAAATTATTATAATGATGGTACCACAGGGCCAGCTCACACTCAATCAGCTCTGTTGCTCTGCTCTGCTTTCCACAAGAAATTCCCAGAAATGTAAAACTCTTGAGGCAGCTCGTGTTGGTCCAATAAGCACTTAACGTGTCTGTAATGACTTTACTGCAAAGTCAGGAGGACATTTTTTAACTCGTAGACAAAATGATTGTCACAGACTTGAACTCATTTCACACCTGCACCACCTGTTATGAGCCTCACATCATCATTAAATGTGAGAAAGTTCTTCTGAGGCTCTTAACAATAGACAAAAGGAAACCCCAAAAGATGTTTTCTTGAATGGATGGACTTGTTTTGCTAGAACTCACATTAGTAGCACTGACTTTGACCTATTCATTCATTCACTGGTCAGAACTATGATGCTCTTGCGAGCTCTTTGGTTTACCCCAAAGGGTTTATTGCTCTTCTCTGTAAGAGGAATGTATGCAGTCCAGGAAATCAAATGATGTGTGTGTGGATGGCTTTATGATTTTGAACAACAATTTGATTCCATCAATCATTCCTGAAGCAGGTTAACAAATGGAGCTCAGAACATATTTCAGACAGAAGGAGTCAGTTATAGTTTTCACAAGAAAGAAAAGATCTATTTCAAAACATATCTCTTCAGCTTGTCAATGTTTTCATTGGCAACCTCAACAGAACACTGTAGTCGAGCATGAAGCTTTGTACCCCAGACGCTGCATCTTAATTATGTCCCGCCCATCTTTCCATATGTCTTCCATCCTGTTCCCTGAAGTTTAAACAAAACATATATCCAGCTAAAGCCTTAACCACAGCTAATAGCTCTCAAGGTCCAAATAACACCACAGTGTAATAATCCCCACACTTGTCTTGCTGCATCTGGAATGCACACATTTTGAGAAGGGATCTCAGCATTCAATGGAAAATTAGCTCCAAATACAAAAGAGGCTGATGTTGTGAAGCCTCAGCCCAGCATGGCTTTTCTCAGCCTGGTTGTGGCATCAGTTGACTCTTAAGTCCTTGAAAACTGCCATGCCCTGGTAATGATGAATGCCAAACCAAGTAATGCCATATGGAAGAGAATTTAACAAAACAAAGAAAACACCAGACAACAAGCAGGTTGCCTGGCAGGAGAGACAGTTACTCTGTTTGACGTCGCAGTTAAAACGTTGCACAGTGAGTAAATACAATGAAGGAATTGGAGAATCAAAGGCCTGGTGGTCAGCTCTCATTAAGCCTGTTTTTCCCCCAATGTACTGGGAGAGCAACACGAGGAAACAATTGTGCTCAAACACATTAGAGATGTTTTTAGTGTCAAACCAATCTACAGTTTTCCCTTGGTCTAGTCTAATCTAAGTCAGGCAGTGTCACAAGAACAAAGTTAGCCCTAAACTCCTAAGATCTAAGTGTCCATGGTAACTATAAGTGAAACTTGCCAACTGACTGTCATCTGTAACAACATGGGTGCTGTTTAATGTCTGGGGTGGCACAGTGTTGAACGTGGTCGGTTCTGGGTGATGCATCTGAGTGTCAGAGCCTTTCTGTGTGGAGTTTGCATGTTCTCTCTGTGCCTGCCTGGGTTTTCTCCTGGTGGTTCCTCCAAATGTCCAACGACATGCATGGCAATCTAACTGGTGAGTGTACATTGGCTGTAGATTTGCATGTGAATGTCCACAGTTTGTCTCTTTGTGTTGGTCCTGCAATAAACTGATAGGCGACCCCCTTCGACCCTTTGCAGGATGAACCATGTGTAGTTGATGGATGGATGGATGGATGGATGGATGGATGGATGGATGGATGGATGGATGGATGGATGGATGGATGGATGTCCCCTCACTGCCCCTGACTCTGTGTTCTGCCATCACTGCAAACCTTGCCAGTGTTTTGTGCAGGAATGCCAGTACAAGCATCACCAGCTGTTTTTCCATATCTTATTTTTAAGCACATTTTAATCAATGTGATTGAAAAGTTTCATGGAAATGAAAAGAAATTTATATTTTCATTTTCACTTTTTTGATAAAGATTTCATGGGCTTTGCAGGAGATGAAAACACTTTTCCCAAACGCGTTCTGATGCAGCAAACCTTGAAGTGACGTGACCAATCAGCTGTTCGTGCTACAGAGACTTCAGGCAACATGACATCTGGCCAATAGAAAGATAATTACAACCTGCTTAAATAAAACAACTTGGGGATAGGTGAAGGGGAGAGACTTTGATTGG
>NW_007579365.1:0-8757 GCF_000690725.1 Stegastes partitus | reverse complement strand
AAAGACCCCAGGCCAAGAAGCAAACCCAAGACCTTCTAGCTGTAACAGTTTAAGAATGATAATATACTTTTGGCTCAGGACATCATGAGTATTGCACATTTTTGGATGGTTTCACATGTTATTGCACATCTCTGCTCATATACCCTGTAATGGTACAATAATACATTCTGTTTCTCTTGGACACTTTGACCTCACTCACATTCCTGTTCTTGCTTTGCTCTCTTGGTAAGTTCATTTCAAAGATGCTGTGCAAATGTAGCTGCACGATTTAAATCTAGACAGTTTTGTTTTTTGCTGTAAAATAGTTTTTTGGTTTTTTTTGTAATTTGTAAAATGGTTCCTAAAACATAAAGTGTTAAGTCCTGCCTCTGATAGACAAACTTTAAACTTGTAATAATACTAATGCTTGAGAGTGAAGTAATGAGTGCTGACATGTTTTATTTAACACCACGAGGGAGAGACTAAATTAAAACAGCTCCTCAGCTGTCGTCAAACAATTCATTGATTATTATAAATCACAACTGTTGCATGTTTCTGTCTCTCTTTGCTCCCCGGCTGCAGATAAATGTTTCTCCAACCAGACCAGCCCCAAGTGCATCTCCTCTTCCTCTTCCTCCTCAGAGGTGGAGCCCAACTCCTCTTCCTCCTCGTCTTCCATCCTCCCTGTCAGCCAGATGATCGACAAGGTGAAAGGTTACTGTTCCACGCGCTCCGACAACTTCTACAAGAACATCATCATGTCTGACAGCTTCGCCCACAGCACCAGGTTCTAGATCCGTCCTCAGCGCTCTGGAGCCTCCAGAACCGTCCATGTTGTTATCATCCTGCAGACAGAGGATGCTTCTGTTAAAGCAAAGGTTCCAAAATGAAGTGTAACCCTCAAGTCCAAGTCGTTGTTCTGGGCCTGCCGCCCAACATTCTGGAACCTTTTTGTGTTCTGGAAGTTCCAGAACGCTGCCTTCCGACATTCAAGAACGCTGTGTCCCGTGGAACCGTTCCTGATGTTCTAGAACTCTCCGACAGCCTCAACAGTCTAGAACGCGCCGTGTTCTGGAACCTTTCCTAACATTCCTTCCTGGCTCTGTCCCGGTCCTAGAGTTGTGTTCTAGAACATTTGTTTTTCCATGCACTGTCTCTTCACCATCACCTAGAACTCCTGCATCGTTCCTGCTGTCCCTCTCACTGCTCCCACAACTGTGAAACCAATTCAACTCCAGTGTATTTTGTTTGCAGACATAAAGCCTGTCTTCCACTGCAGGAACTTGCAAGATGCTTTTAGGGCCACATGAGCCTCTGTGCTGTTCCACCCACAGGACCCACCAGTGTAGAACCTCTTTCAGACCTGCTGCAATGTGGGTGCTTCTGAGCAGCCCTGGAAAAAAAAAAAAAGAAAGAAACCAACCCTGCAAAACCAATAAATGCTGGTTGGTTAAACTCAGACATCTCAGTGAATGGTGTTTATTCTGCCCTCTCTATGTATACAGAAACACTGCAAAGCCTTCAAAGCTGTATTTCCTTTATACTCGTAGAACTCTCAGTTACAGTCAATAAGTACTATTTGACATTGCTTTGGCAAACTCAGAGTTAATGTTGCAATTGGATCTGTGAGGTCCTGCATCAAAATAAGCACAGAAAAGCAGTCAGAGCACATTTCAGAGCTCTTCTTGTAACTATTAGAGCCACCAAACACTTGCCAAGAGTTCCTGCAGTGGAAAGTTGCCAACATTTGTTGTAGGAGCCACAGTTTTTACTGCAAATGTTAATCGGCCAACTCGAGAATCCACAAGGAGCTGACTGGCGTGTCTGACTGAATACTAATCTGATTTCCTCAGCACCAGTGCACCATGTATGATATGGAGTGAAAATGCATGAACAGCTTCATGATGTAATCTTTTGCATTGTATGGAAGTAAGCGCCCCCCAATCGAGAAAAATCTGCCTTTTCATTGAACAAGTTCGAAGGGCAGCCTGTGAACTTGCTGAATCAAATTTCTAAAAAGCCAGGGACCAAGTTCAAAGATAATCATGGAGTAAGTGGCGTGTTATTTTTTTGAAGTCTCCTGGATGACAAGGCGTATTGAGAGCTACAGGGTGGTCAGAGACGCTGATGCGATTCTACTGTATCATATGAAATTACAGAATCGGCTGACCTGGCTGCCAGACTGTGTAACTAAGAGGAAATGAAAGGGGAGCGAGGGGAGGGGGGAGGAAAGGATAAACACGAGGTGGGAAGGTAGAGACCGCTCTGGTTGGGGGGGGATAAAGTAGGCTGTTGTGTTTTGTTGTCTCTTTTTTTTTTTTAATACTGTGATATTTGTTAAAAGTGGACATTTGTGTGTGTGTGGAGCCATATCCTCTGTAAATATTGATCTATCTATTCGATGTGCCTTATTCTATAGTGTTCAGATGGTTGCTTTTGTTCATGCCTGTATGGGGTCCTGGAGGGGTCACCGCGACTGTACATACAAACCCAAACATTCTCCAACTCCCCATGCTGCGCAGGCACACAGTCTGCTGCCCTTTTCACCTCAGCCAGAAACAAGAGGTGGCAACACAAAGGGCAGAAACAAAGAAGTTTTAATCAAGAAAGCACGGGGCCAGTTGATCACGGTGCTTTCTGGTGTTAGAAATCAAATGAGGACACCCTTATGTCATGTTTACTGCCATGAAAAACACAGCTGGTGTCTCTATCAGTGGAATGCCCGTCTTCATCAACACATATTCTGAATTTATATCACAAATATTGCAAATGTGACAATGTCTTGAAGCTTGGAGATGTCAAGACGTTTAATGATTGTAATACTCACCACATTCAGTTGGCACTCTCTCCCATAAAGCTTGAGATTCTCTTGCGGAGTCAATGAGTGGCTGCTTGAGGGCAAATAATACAATCCATCCAGTGGCCGCTGAAGCTTCACTCGTGTCAGCCAAAGTTTAGCAATCATATGGGGCGTCATTTATGGAAAACGGCTTCACTGTTCAAATGTCTGTTTTTGTTCAGAAATTGGTAATAGCGGGGCGACCTGACAGCCGAGTGGTTAGCACGAACACCACATGGCGCAAGTCGTGGGTTTGATAATCGGCCGGCTGAAGCCCCGCTACATGACATTCCCCGGCTCTCTGTCCCCACATTCCTGTCTGTCTTGACTGTTCCTTTCAAATAAAGGCAAAATGCCAAAAAAATTAAAGGAATCTGTTTATAGTTTTGTTTTAATCACTTTGACAAAATGTCCCAGCATGAGGTAAGTCTCCCTTTGCTGCTGCCAGGATGATAATTTTATTACGCAAAGGACTGATCTCGAAATTCACTCAAATTACAACAAAATTGTGGCGTCTGACCATAGTTTAGCTTTTTCAGCTGGACTCTGATGATCACTGTGGTCACCCCAATGTAATAAAATGATTGTCCTGGTTCTTCAAAAGTCGACATTTGAAAACCTCAGAATCAATGAGTCTGAGGCCTCGTCCACGTGTAGCAGGTGTCTCACGAAACAAAGATATTTTTCTACGATGTTTCCTGTCATCCACATGAAGATGCAGATTTACGGCATTAAAAACGATTCTGTCAAAAACCTCCGACCAAAGTGAAGATCTGTGAATCCTCCATTTATGCGTCTGTATGTGGACGTCAATAACCAGGTTTTAGGTTTCAAAACATCACTGCCTTTGACAAAATATGTTCTTTACATCACATATGTGACCTGTGTTTACATTTGGAAACAGCGTGGACGCCCTCAGAACTGTGTTGGCGTTGTCTCTGGTCCAGGCCCAGATACCGCTCCACGTACAAGAACACAGGAGGAGGCCGACGGTAAAGACGGTTACGATCCGCCACCTTGACATTCCACGTCTGAGGCATGTTCTCCGTCAGAGACACCAACCCTGGTTTTGGGTCAGACGGGACGCACTGCCAGCTGGTGGGAAAACTTTGAGACAGAAATCGTGCTCCAGGAGGAATGACGTGACAGTTTCCGTATGTCCTGATCGTCGCTCCTGTCGTTGGGAGTTATTACATCCTCACATAGAATATGAATGTGCTGAACAACGCACTAATGCGCTTTGGTGTGGATGAATTCCTTTCTACAAACGAGGTGGTGTGTACGTAAGTTTTTTTCTAGGCAGAGGGGGGAGGATATTTGGTTTTACAAAAACCCTGCTACGTGTGGACAAGGCCTGAAAATAAAAAAAAAATAATGACTCCAGAGATTCTGCAAACCTCTCAACTGTTGGTTCACAGTTTTCTTAGCTAGAGGATATTTCCCAATGGAAGCTGCTGACAGTGAGGTCTGTGTATAATCTGAAGTAATGAGAACATTGTTTCTGGAAGACATTTTTATTATTTCAGGCCCGCAAGTGAAATCTAACCAACGTCCATCCATGTAGTTGCAAGAAAATCTATTTGAAAGTTATGAACCCACTACTGAGAGTTCTTTCACTTGAACATTAATCAAAACTCATCCACAAAAACCAGAGTTTCGTCCCCATTATTCCATCACTTTGTAACACAGAACTGCGGCGGTATTGTCAACATTTCCTGTCCTTTGTCAGACTTTTATACAGCCTGTCAATATCAATATCCTGTCAGTAGATGAATCATTTTCTTCCCATTTGAACTCAGAGGGGATGGCATGCCTGCTCTGAATATAATAAGATTCATGTGAGGAATTCTGCCTGAAATCACCTCCTCGCATAAACCAACTTTAAATATGACGTCTAGACTTTATTTGCTGTCTAAATAAAAGTCATTAGCGGCAACAGTTTGGCCCATAAGAGCATTTAGTCAACATGTTTTCTGTCCCATCAAAGCTGCAATTTTTCTTTTGGTTTTTCTCTTTAACTCAAGTGCAACTTCTTTAAGTTCTGTTGCGTCTGTATCTTGGATAACACAGAAATATATCACTGAAATTGATTCTTATTTTGGGGGTTTTCGTGTGGAAACCTTTAATTTAGCTGCAGTTTGGTTCATAGAATATCCTTTTAAGGCCTCATGAGAACAGCTGTAGGTATGGGGGGTTTTTGTGTGTGCATAATGTCAACGTGAGTGTGGGACCCAAAACGAGAGGGAGGCAGGTTAAAAGGAAGAACGGGTTTATTTGGGAATCCAGGGGGATGAGAGGGGCACCTGGAGGCAGGTGAGGGATCCGGGGTCCAGAGGGTAGCAGGAAAAACCAGGGGCGAGGGTGGTGTCTCGTGCTGGTGCTGGGGAGGGGAGAGGTGAGGCTGGTGTGGGAAACCCGAATGGCTGGACGCAGAGGCTGAACGGAGAAGACGCTGGAGGAACAGGGAGAAACTAAGGTTACTCGTGAGCTCGAGAATAATCACAAAGAGAAAACTTAGTGAAGACGACTAAGTGGCCTGAATGTACCGTGTGTGGGGGAGGCAGTCATCTGGCGCTGGAGCACAGGTGAACGGTGGCTTTGTCCAGCGCGTTGATCAGGATGATGAGCAGCGTGTTGGAGCGTCGTCCTCCAAATCAGCCCAGCCTGAAACTCAGAGACAACCAGTCGCACACAAAAAACATGACCGCAGGAGAAAACAAAAACACACTGAACACGTCTGTATCACCACACATAATGTCCAAACTATTACTCAGAAATATATTATTTTCTTTTCAGTGAAGTTTTATTTGTACTCGCCTTAAAGCAGTCGTTGATTCCTTGATGACCTTCCACAACAGAATCACTATTTAAAGTCAATATTTTTTACCATTGAATTAGTTTTGATAACTTTATATATATTGTGTTGCATTGACAAAAATGACATATTTACATGCCAACCTGCTGTACATAACGTCTCTATTTTTGATCTGATTGGTAACAAATTGTGTCATTCTTGTTTAAACGGACAGTGTCGGACTTTTTCTCCCTCTTCTGGCAGCGAGACTGATTATAAAAGTACTGCAGACACATGTTTAAGCCTCATTATGTATCACAGACTGTAAGGCTTCCTGTCAGTGTCTTTTTGATCAGAAGCTTTTCTTGGATGCTTCCAAGGTTTTTCCTCAACACTTATAACTGCTGTAACTTTCTCCGTCTTACAGTTGCTTCTTTCCTCAGCTCCGGCAAACCAGTCATTGCTGGTGAATGCATTGCTGCTGGTGCACCAGTGCAGGAATGGCACCACAAACTCCAGATCTAAATCTCTGATACGCCGTGAAAAGCAAAGTGTTACTTGACACTTTGGGCTTAATCAGCATTGTGTGAACTCATTTGGCTTAACTGTAACAGATAGTGAGTAAGTAATCCTGCACTCCAGCATTCAGGATCTGTACTTTTTGTCCAGTTTGCCAGCAAACAGCTACACTTAATCTCCGCTGACATGAACCCTAAAATATCTGCTGCTAGTTTTTACAGAACCAAGAACCACATATTCTGCGTATTAGGCCGCGTTAATGTTTAGACATGAAACATGGAGTTTGGTCTGCAAACAAGATCAAATCTAGTTTGTCAGGAGTGTTTTATATCAGGTTTGGAAATTTCACATTTTTGTGTAAAATTACTTATTTTTGATAAATGAAAAAAGATAAAATAGATTTATGAACAAGCTTTTCTGGTAAAAGTTGTGTCACTGACCAAATATATCCTCCAGTTTCCCCTCGCTGTCTCCATAAAAGACAAGCAGGTTGAATAATTTCTGTTGCTTTGGACCATTTTTTTGTGGTGATTTGTCAGTACTAAAAGTGATTTAGCTTCCACACAGATCAAAGTTGTTATTTAGTTGAAAAAAGAGGGAGTTTCTACTTTTCCTGTTGTTCCTCTTGTTGGTTTCAGCCGCCGTCAAACATGCTTTGCACAATAATTCGTGTTTTTTTTTGTTTTTTTCCTTGTCTTCCAGAAGCTTCTAAACCATGTTTTGTTTGTGGGATACTTTTACTTGTTTGTTTGCTGCCCGCCTGCTTAAGCAGACAATCATCTGAACTGAAAAGTGGAAGTTGGAGGACGAACAGAGAAGCTCGCCTCAAATCTTTTGGGGATGAGGTTTACAGTCTGGCTCTTTGAACCTCGATTCGTCAACTGCTGGCTCGCCGGACTTCCACCGTCCACGCGGAGCCAACAGTGTTCAACACCAAAGCACAACTGAGTAGTGCGGCCTGTACTGCATCGACTGTCAGGCATCCTCCTGCACGCATCTCTTTTCTGTTGCCCAGAGTGGTGAAAGTATCATTCAGCCTACTGAAACAAACACCCAGACAGCTTCGTTAATCTGACCCTCCCTGGGTTTAGCTGGAGGGTGGAACAGATAGCTGATATATTTTCTGTGGGCCCCAAAACACAGATAAAAATAAAGCTCTGAATGAATGACAAAAGAGGATTAAATCCACTGACTAGTATTCGTGTGATTGATTATTGGGCTGACACTTTTTTCAATATAGACCCAAAATCTAGAGAGTGATTCAAGCAGCAACACACAAAAGCAGTTTGTTATTAGATCATCTGCCAACCAAAACCTCAGAGTTGTCCTGCATATCAGAGGCTCATCACTTGAATTTTATAAGCAATGCCCACTGAAAAACACCCAGATTAACAAAATGTACAACCCACTGAGACCGGGTTGAAATGTAGGTAAAGATAAGATACATGCTGATATTATTCTACATTTTAGAAATTATTTTAAAATGTATTGCTCTCGTATGAACTACATTTCTTTATAAAACACATTAAAAAAGAGTTAAACCAAAGTTCAAACCATAAGACACCAACAATGACTAAAAGACGAGTCTGAATAAAAGACAATGAAAGAAAACAAATTAAAGATACAACATAGTCAGCAATGAAGACAGGTCGACTTTCCAAAGTCTGAGCAGATCTCACATGGAAAAGAAAACCGTTCCAGAGATTAGCAGCATCTGTGAAGACTCGATCACGTCTGCTTTTATGTCCGTGTCTTAGAACATCCAGGAGCATCTGGTTGGTCGAACTCAGTGCTCTACCTGTGGTATGAAAACGTAAGAATTCTGCTACATAAGGCGGCGCCACGCCAGTTAAAACAAAGCAACATTAAAATCTTTAAATACAACTTGAAACTGACAAGAAGCCAGTGGAAGGAGGCCGGCACACGTGATATGTGATCAAGCTTTCTCTTTTTTCTCTGTTAAAAGATGAACATTTTTTACTCGCTGTGCCAACACACAGAGCATCACAGCGGGCTCACTGTGCGGTAATAAAGGCACGTCTTTAGGATGAAGACGGACTTTCACCTTGGCTAAAAGTCTTAACTGAAAAAAGCTATATTGATTGCTCATCGGGCTAAACCCAACGGGCCAAGAGTTCAAAAGGTCTGGTCAAACAAACACAACAATCTCAGTCTTATTTTCATTAGAACTAGTAAAGGTTAAATCCATGGAGGTTTTAATGTCTTCAAACCAATCCAGCAAAGGGTTGCCTTTGCTTTTATAAGTCCAACACTTCTGCTCAAGTCCATCTGTCTTTACTTTCCGACATCCTCACTCAGCTTGTTGGTTCCTCATGAAGACATGAAACTTTAAAGACAGTTGACAATTACACAGTTTTTTTTTTCAAGATCCAACACTTTCTGAAAACAACTCCTGACTGTTTAATCTCCTAAAATCGCAGCACATTCGTTGGGGGACTCCTCCCAGCAGCCGATGGACCCACTGTGGTGAGAATTTGCTTTTTTAGTGTCTGAGCACCCAAAAGGGTGCAAAGACCCTATTGGAACTGCTCGGATTATTATTATTATTATTAGGGTCCGAGCACCAAAAAGGGTGCGAAGACCCTATTGGAACTGCTCGGATTAT
>NW_007579364.1:147744-153049 GCF_000690725.1 Stegastes partitus | reverse complement strand
CTCTTCTTCTATTGTTAATTATCACAAATTGTATCTAATTTATTAAATATTTTTACCAGATTAAACTTCAGTTCTATTCTGTCTATTAATATATGCAAAGGAAATATTTGTAAAATTCGCTAAATAATTAGCAGACATACTTTAATAGAGTTTTAGATTTAAAATTCTTTAAAAAGTTTAATTCTATGGTTAATTTATTAAACATTTGAAATGTAAAATCAGGCTCTGCTTTTGCAATTTTATTGATATTTTTATGCACCTAAAAAATAAGATAAAAAACAACAAAAACAACCCAAAACAAAGTCGTTCCATTAAATTCCTCTGCAGTGTTTTAACGTGTCTCACTGATTCACTCACAGGCCAACTTCCTGAATCAACTGAAAATTAACGAAGCTTCCCCACAAACCTTTAGTTCAACAGACTTGAGTCAGAACATTTCTTTATGTTCTGAGGCCTGATCGTGTATCGGGCTCCTGGTGTTCTGTCTGGGTCCAAATGTCGAGTTGATCTTAATGCAGACTGGATCCACGTGTTTGGGATCATTGACCGTCAGAGTTTCTGTGATTGAGGTGATTCAGAGATCGCTGTCTGATCCTAAACATCTCTGATGGCCTCTGCTGTGACACAGCAACATAAAGAACACACACACACACACACACACACACACATGAAAACACACACACACACACACACACATGAACACACACTCATGAACACACACACACACACACACACCGCCCACACAGACAAGTCCTGGAGAAACATGAGTAAGAGAAGCTGATGCTGTGTGCACACGGAGGTCTTCAGGAGGCTTCAGCGAAGGTGCTGCCGCTTGTCAAAACAGCCCAGTGTCAGGTGACCAGGCATCACGCCGCCTCAGACACAGACGTCCCGTCACGTCCCAGCCAATGAACCGCGGGCCACAGCTTAGTCCCTCCTCCATCACAGCTGAGTCCAAGCAGCAGCCTGCCGCTGTCGCTGCTGATGTGTCTCCACAGAAACACTGGCCTTCATCTCATCAGCGCCTCCCCGTCATGTGACCTGTTATCATCATCATCACTTTGTTTCTGCTGGCTTTGGGTCGGATTTCTGATGTGCTCTGGTCGACGTTAACGAGACCAGCCGACACGACTCGGCTCCTCATTGTCAAGCTGACAAATCGTCTTCTGATGGGAGTCCACGGTTTAAAGGATAATTATAATAACAGTTATTTTATTGTTTACATCTTGTTTTGGCAGCTCAGACCCTCGGTTCTGTTTCATATTTTACTGACCAGCCACACGTGGTGATGTCACGTCCACACACCTTTAATAGAACAGAAATACTTGATTAATCCTCAAGAGGAAACTCTGCAAAGATTCTGTAAAATTCTGTGTTTTCACTTCATTTTAAGCTCCTCTCACGTGTCCGTTTACTTTCATAAAGACAGCTGGAGGCAACATGGCCTTCGACTCAGCGTCAGCCACACGTCTGTAAAGCTTCATGTTCTGCAGCAGCTTCATGTCAACAGACAGACAGACAGACAGACAGTCAGACAGACAGACAGACAGACAGTCAGACAGACAGTCAGACAGACAGACAGACAGACAGTCAGACAGTCAGACAGACAGACAGACAGTCAGACAGACAGACAGACAGACAGGCAGACAGACAGGCAGACAGACAGACAGACCCTCTGCTGTGCTTGTCACTACAACAGGTGTCTCTAGGAACACATTCTGCTGTAATGACACACACACGGAAATATTGACGCTATCGTGGCTCATTAATTAATATGATGTGTACAGACCAGGTGAAGATGCTGCATTTAGCGTTAAAATGAACAAATGACACAGGAGTCATGTTGCTCGGTACTGATGGGTCGGCCCACCGAGCTTTAAGCTTCACCTCTGACCTTCTGGCTGTATTTTGTTGTGGTGCTACTGCTTTGAGTAAACCTGCTGACAGACAGACGGTTTGTGGTGGTTCCCTCAGCAGTCGGTGTCTCCAGGAGCTCGTTTAATTCACACACAGACGGATAAAAGGTGAAAACACAACCTGGTAGAAAGTCAGGCTGGTTGTGTTTGGATGTTTGTGTGCCGTCAGCAGGTCCCTTTAAATTCACTAAACGGTGAATCAGAGTCACTTTCTGTCTTTGGAGGGACTGTGCTGCTGTTTGTGACTGAACCAAATATCTAAAGGAAGCTGGAGAGAGTTTCCACTTAGTTCAGTTCAGTGATAATAAGATTAGTTGTGCTATTTGTTGCTCTTTTAACATTTTATATTT
Source organism: Stegastes partitus (assembly GCF_000690725.1). Taxonomy (NCBI): domain Eukaryota; kingdom Metazoa; phylum Chordata; class Actinopteri; family Pomacentridae; genus Stegastes; species Stegastes partitus. The sequence continues at coordinate 150,783 of NW_007579364.1, read as the reverse complement.
TAGCTGTTTGTCCACCTCAACCAACCAGACGCGTCTCAGACGAACCTCCAGGTCACTGAAACTGTTCAGATTTAAACTGATCCAAGCTGTCCACTACAACGAGTCCTCTCAGATGAAGGGTTCAGATAACGTTCCTGAACTGAAATCTTTTATGTAAGTTATTAGATTTGTTGATTGCAGCCTTCCAGTCGCTCTGCAGTCTGTTCTGTAAATGTGACTGTAGAAGCAGTTCATTGTGTTCACATGTCCTCTCCAACACGACACACTGTTTTAAAGTCAGACCAGACCTAATCCTGATCTCTGGCTTTGGACCGTCTCTGATTTGTTCCCTCTGATTTTTTGCAGTGATGACAAAAGAGAACAATAGTTAACTACAGCTGAGGCTGATTGAGCAAACAAATCACCGTTTTCTCCAAAAGATGATTTGTTTGACTCAATAGCGTGTGAATGGTGGTATTGTACAGCATGTTTCCCTCTGCCACACATCCCATAGTCTTCTCCCTAATCCTCTTCTCCACAGTCGAGTCTGAAAAAGGCCTTTCACTCTGTGGCCTAAGGGACATGAATAATGTTGATACAGAGGCTGTTTCATAAACTCCGAACGCAGTAATCACACTCTGACAGATGTAGGCCCTCTACATGCAGCCTCACACACAAACACACAGGATTTAACCCCCTCTCTCGTTTCCCGGTGACTCACTGCTCGTATCAGCATAATGACCGCAGACTGATCCAGCCCACAGGGTCCGAGGGCTGCAGCGAGCGCTGGCTTCTGAATAAACAATGAATGACGTATGAGGAGGGGCTGCATGTGCTCGTAAAGGCGTTTCACAACATAAAGGCACGCTCAGAGTCCAGACGCCGACCATGCGGCTCTGATGGGAAGAACAGGCCCGCCTTCGATCAGAACCGTTCAGCCGACACACGGCTTCTCAGCCCTCGTCAGCTCAGACCTTCACAAGCCCCGAAAACTTCACATTTTCTGTGATTCCTGGGTCCGACTGTGGGACGAATGACATTTGACCAAACGCAGAACAATAGCTGGCAAGCTAACCTTTTGTCCCGCCGCTAAGTGGCGGCATCCTGGTATAGATTCTGCGACGATGAAGCATGAATAGTAATTGTTTACCTGCAGTTGGTACAATGTCAACAGACTAATCCATCACATGGACACTGTCAACTTATTTATAGACAGGGGGAATAAATCAGGCGAGTGGATGAAAGTTGAAAAGACAAACACAAGGACACAAATGGGAACCCCGTAGATAATCCTTTAAACATTTTTAATCAAGACGTCAGCAACAGGAAAGATGAATGAAGCATCCATCCATCTGTAATTAAACTTGTGCATCATCATAATGTAGATATAATGTGATAAACAGCCCGACTGTGATATACTGATGCTAACAGTGCGGTGAATCATCTGAACTTCATCATCACTTGAGCTTTGCTTTGTAATGCTGAAGGTAAATGATTTGAGCTATATTGCTATTATGGCTTTACATTGTAAAACGTGCTGCTGAGTGATACGAGCTACTGTATATCTTCACCGACGCATAATTCAGCGTCGTGGGGTGAAATATTTTAATTATTGTGGGATGAACTTTAGGAGAGGGCCGAAGGAAAAAGCTGCTATAAACAGGACGTGTCGCTGAATCCAGGAATCCAAATTCATCTCAAATTTTTGGGAAGGATGTGAGTAACGTTTCAAAAAAATTTCATTGTTCAAATATCAGGTTTTTTTTTTCTCTTTCGTTTTTTAAGACAATAATCTTCCTGTGTAATCTGAGCATCGGGATTCAACGCTTCAGTGGAAGACTGTGTCACGACAAACCTTCCCAGGATTTAGCAGAAACGATTATCTCTTGGAAAATCTGTTTGCAATGTGTTTATCTTGTGATCCCTCCTTCAACAGAATCCCTCTCACAGACGGCTCTCCATCATTTACTGCAAGAAAATAAAAAAACTAAAATCCCCTCATTTGTTTATAGAGCAGAGATAAGGAGACGCTGCTGTACTTATGAGGAAACCGAGCATGCATCAATATTTTCCACATGAGCCTCATTTTGAAATTTCAGAGAAATGTTCTGTGTCACTCTTTTTTTTCCCTTTTTTTGTTTCTCCCACACACTCTGGTATGTGCTGTCAGGAGGTGTTCTCTCTCCAATGTCTTTTTCATCAATTTCAGGGGGGAGAGGAGATGGCAGAACACCTTCAGACACTCAGACGTACAGTATGATGGCTGCAGAAGAAATGCAAAGAGACAGGAACAAAACAAAACAAGGAAAAGAAAACACACACTCACACACACTGTTAATCTCTGCCAAGTGTGTTTCCTTCACTGCCAGATAGCTCAGATTTAAGCTGATGGGGCCCGATTCTATCTGCTCCAAAAAACTCCTGATACAATGCTAACTTTCAATGTCATTGGATTTGTCTGTGTGTTGGGAGGAGGGCGGGGTAAAGCGGGGTGGTGGCGGCGGCGGCGGCGGCGGCGGCGGGGGGCTGAGATTACAGTGAATGTCACCCTACCTCCTCTCTCAATCATCCACTTTCAATCCATCGCCGTCCCGGGGTTTGTGAGACAGCTTGGCGATGATGCCAGTAAAATGGGATCAATAGCATAGGGAAAAACGGACCAGACAATCTCTTACCCCCTTGAACTTCTGTACCCGTGATTGATTTGTCCCCTGCCACAGCAGAGGAGACATTAGAGACAAGAAACATGTGTGTGACCCGCACATATGTGTGCGCTCCGTGCACCTGTGTGTTGAAAGCATGTTTTTTTGTACAAGTGTGGCGTCTGCTTGTGTGTGTGTGTGTGTGCGTGTGTGTGTGTGTGTGTGTGTGTGTGTGTGTGTGCGCGCGCGCCCGGTGATTGATGATCTGAAGCACACACACATCATCAGCAAGGCATTTGCGAGGTGTGTGAGTCAGGAGCTGTCATCCCCCTCAGTCTCCCCAAGCAGAGGCCTCGGCTGCTGATTTATAGTAAATCATTAAAATCTGCTTATTATTGCAGCAGCTCATCACCCTCCC